>NC_056739.1:332587697-332822697 GCF_019279795.1 Protopterus annectens
GGTTGCGTCTAAATATAACTGCCACCAGGTTTCCTTATAATTTAATATTGTTTTGTAGTCTCCAACCCGTGGGTCATGCTTGACAGTTTCAATAATAGCAAATTTGAATCCTTTTAAGTGTCCTTTCATTTCTATGTGTCTATATAAGGCATTAGTGGGGTCTTTCCTTTTAATGTTGTACATGTGTTCGTATATGCGTCTTTTCAGACATCTCTCTGTCTTCCCCACATAAAAACTTGTACATTCATTACATAACGCAATATAAACTACAATTTTAGAATTGCAATTCCCATTGACAAATTTCACTATGGGCTTATAAATATTTTGAATCACCACTTCTTTCCCATCATTAATAAATTTACATTGATTGCACGATCCACATTTGGTAGTATGATCAACCCTTCCTTTGCTACTAACCTTATTAACATGCATTTGTTGTTCCAAGCAACTTTTTATATTTTTCACCATCTTGTATACTATTCCTGGCTTTGCTCCCATAATTTCCAAAAGAGCTGAATCACCTGTAACTAAATACCAATACTTGTAAACAATTTCAATCAAGTCATATGTCATAGGACTATATAAAATGATTAAAGATCTCTGATGGGTCCCCCCCCCATTTTACATTCGTATTTCCTGATATTAATTCATGAATTGTATGTGCATCAGAACCCAATAGGGGCTTGTATTTCCTACCCCATTCATTTAATACATATTGAGTTACATTATACATCATGTCTACAGGGTACCCCCTATCTTTAAACATATTAGTTATAAGTTGTATTTCATCTAATAATGTATTGAAATCTGATGTCATACGTAATGCTCTGATGCATTGACCTTTATAAATATTGTATTTAAGCTTGGTAGGATGGAAACTGCCAAATAGATAATCATTTGAAAATGTATTTTTTCTGTGTATTTTAGAGTGAAGTATACCTTCTTGTTCATAAATGAATGTATCCAAATATGCAATTCCCTACTGAGTTGCAAGAATGTGTGAATTAGAGAAATTCACCGCTGTTATTCAAAAACTGGATAAACTCGTCCAGTTTTTCTATAGTGGAATTCCAGTGGAATGGAATTTCTAGTGGTGGGTAGAATACACACTTTAAATGGTTTTAACATTTACAATTATTCCAATTTGGATATACATAATACACATTTTAATTTATTGGCTAAAGGGATGAAATATATACCCACCCCACAGTTCAATTTGATAGCTAGTTTATGTGAACTAAAAAATTTCACTAGAAAAATGAATTTGGCCATTATGTACAAGGATAGGCCCAATATTCAAGTTAATATTGAAAAGGAATTTAACAATACGAATTTGTATTTTAGTCAAAAGATCACCTTTGTTCCCCCTAGTCACTCGCAAGTTGAAATATATGAGAAAATAGTGACTTGGGAGATTTACAACTTGTACAGGGAATACAAGAAGACGAAACATAACAGCAATTTAACTTCGAAAAAAAAAGGAAACACTATTAGAACTTCGTTCAGACACCAGTATCAGGGTAAGGAAACCTGATAAAGGTGGTGGAATTGTCATATAAGACAGCATGGAATATAATAAAAGAATGTATGACATCCTGTATAGTTCAGGTAATTATGAATCTATTTCAGTTAATGAAATTAACATAGCTTATCAGAGAATCGATTCCTATTTGGAGGAATTCCTAATAGATGGGAGAATAATCAAAGAAACATACAAATTTCTGACAGTTATATATCCTAGACTCACTACCATAGTGGGTATACCCAAGATACACAAGAATCTAGCAGATCCACCCTTTCGACTAATTATATCGGGTAGTAACTCAAAAACATTCCCTATTGGCAAATATATAGAAGCGAGACTTAAGCATATATACAACAAGATACCATACATGGTTAAGGACTAATGGGAATTTTTGAGGAAATTTCCCATTCAATCATGGAGGAAAGGATGGATATTTGTTACTATCGATGTTATAGATCTATTCTCATGTATCCCGAAACATGCAGGGCTTGAGGCGTTTTGCAATAGCATTACAAAGAATTCGGATATTGAATGGGATGAAGTCTGTCTCATTATGGAATGTATGAGCTTGGTACTGGACAACAACTTCATTTACTTTGAAGGGGAGCACTTCAGGCAGACCAGGGGGGTAGCTATGGGAGCAGCTTGTGCTCAAATCTTTGCCAACCTGGTCATGCTAGACTGGGAAGATAACATCTTGTCCCCTAATGCTCATTTCACCAGTATCACGTACTACTCCAGGTTTCTGGATGATATTTATATCTTATGGAATTCCACTATAGAAAAACTGGACGAGTTTATCCAGTTTTTGAATAACAGCAGTGAATTTCTCAAATTCACACATTCTTACAACTCAGTAGGGAATTGCATATCTGGATACATTCATTTATGAACAAGAAGTTATACTTCACTCTAAAATACACAGAAAAAATAAATTTTCAAATGATTATCTAGAATTTGGCAGTTTCCATCCTACCAAGCTTAAATACAATATTTATAAAGGTCAATGCATCGGAGCATTACGTATGACATCAGATTTCAATACATTATTAGACGAAATACAACTTATAACTAATATGTTTAAAGATAGGGGGTACCCTGTAGACATGATGCATAATGTAACTCAATATGTATTAAATGAATGGGGTAGGAAATAAAAGCCCCGATTGGGTTCTGATGCACATACAATTCATAAATTAACATCAGGAAATACTAATGTAAAAGGGGGGGGAACCCATCAGAGATCTTTAATCATTTTATATAGTCCCATGACATATGACTTGATTGAAATTGTTTACAAGTATTGGTATTTAGTTACAGGTGATTCAGCTCTTTCGGAAATTATGGGAGCAAAACCAAGAATAGTATACAAGATGGGGAAAAATATAAAAAGTTACTTGGACCAATTAATAAGGTTAGTAGCAAAGGAAGGGTCAATCATACTACCAAATGTGGATAGTGCAATCAATGTAAATTTATTAATGATGGGAAAGAAGTGATTCAAAATATTTATAAGCCCATAGTGAATTTGTCAAAGGGAATTGCAATTCTAAAATGGTAGTTTATATTGCATTATGTAATGAATGTACAGGTTTTTATGTGGGGAAGACAGAGAGATGTCTGAAAAGATGCATATATGAACACATGTACAACATTAAAAGGAAAGACCCCACGAATACCTTATACAGACACATAGAAATGAAAGGACACTTAAAAGGATTCAAATTTGCTATTATTGAGACTGTCAAGCATGACCCACAGGGTGGGGACTACAAAACAATATTAAATTATAAAGAAACCTAGTGGCAGTTATATTTAGACACAACCTCACCTCCTGGGTTAAATGATTTTATTTCTTGTAAGCCCATTCTGTCTATGAACTAGAAGGCTTGGTTACAACATTTTATATGGAACTAACTTAATATCAAATATATACAGAAATAGGACATGATTGGTAATAATAGGGGGGAATATTCATTATATTCATATCATTGGTGTGCACACATTTAATTTTTAAATTAATTTATTGATTATTATTTTATAAATCATTATATAAAATATATCTTTCAATTTTCTATATCAAATTTGTTAGTTTTGTTGTTTGTTGTTTTTTTTTGTTTGTTTAAATTGATTATTCAATTATTAATGTCTTAGTTTTTAAACACATATATTTAAAAAAAAAATTATGTACATTCACTGCTAACAATAGATACATTTTAACCCGTTTCACTTTGTCCTATTAAAATCAAACTAGTTTGTAACTACATAAAGTACTATGGATATATTTCAGTACTTTATCGGTATCTTCGCATTCAATATTTTTACTTTAAAATTTATCTATTTGGGATGTCACTGTCATCAAGATTTTATAGAGTTCTATCAACTTTTAATTGTACATATGATTGTTCTATGTGTTATGTCTAGGACAGTGACATAGGCTTCACCTCTCCACAAGCATAAGTGAAAGGATTGGTCCGTTCACGAATGATTTATTCATTTGTTTTTTAATCCAAGGGTTGGGGTTAATATATCAATAGATTCACAGTAATATGTATTTAACATAGGTTTAACAATATGGAATTTAGTTGATCACTAGATTATTTTTACATGTTGGGTTTAGATAGTACAGCGATTGGAATTTTAACATATCATTTAGGCACTAACAAGGCAAGATGATTTAATCATTTCATCAATATGTTATAAAGTGCCTAGCCTAGTTTCAAATATTATGTATTATGTTATAGTGAGTGACTAAGTTGTCATTTGATGGGTGGGGGGCAGGGGACACAGTATTTTAGCACTATTGTACGATGGTAACATTTTGGTGCATTTATGGCTTTAAATGTTTGAACTGTTTTTGGCGCCAAATAAGTTATTTAAGGCATCTTTGTTACTAACACAGTGTTCTGAAGAAGCCCACACAGATGGGTGAAAGCGCTTAACCATTCTGTTCTTAAGGATTTCATTAATATATATTTTTTTTGTATTTTTTTATTTATTCTGTTGTACAACAACCATTCTGTGTTTACGGATTTTATTTTTTCTGTTGCACAATAAATTTATTTCATTCGTGGAAACGATTGCTGGTTTTTGTTTACTACATACACCATTCCTGAGGTGATTGGACACTTATTGGTGACTCCTTGGCTGCAAAGGCTTTCAGTATTTTTCCAGAGGTTATTCAGATATTAAATCATGTAGACCAGCCATATCCACAGAAACCCTGTAAAACCAACATTACTTCAAATGTAGAAGGGCAGTATTTACATTCTGTCCTCATGTCTGGAACATCCCCCTCCTGTTTGTTGGCCTGTCTCCACAGTGTATGTTGTAAGAGGTGTATCCAACTACCCTCTGTGATGCTGTTTGTCAAACACCCACATGAAGTCCTGTTCACAGTGAATGAAAAGGGCCAACACCCACATGAAGTGTTTAGTTATATGAGAGTGTTTCCATGCAATTGGCTATAGGAATGATACCACATCTGTTCCACATGCAATCAGCTAGTTGGGGACTGCAATTCATCCACAGGCCATCAGCTGATTATGAGCATCACTTACAAAAACACAAGCTGCTGCCTAAGCAATGCAGGAGTACTTTTCCACATCCACCAGAGAGGGAGTAAGAGAGACAGACAGAGACAAAGTAAGAAAGGAAGGGAGTAGGAGAGTAAGAGCTAAGCATGTTTGTGTATGATCCATGGGTGGAGAGTGGTATCTGGGCATTATGACGGTTGCCTATATTGTGTACTAATCTATACTGTCACATGGTAATTGCACATGGTTGTACACATTTATGGCTGAGGACTGTCAACTAGAATCTCTACAATGTTTGGAAAATGTTGGCCTTGTAGTGTTGACAATGGGACATGTAGCTCCTCAATATAATGATGTGGCAAAACCCACACTGCAATGGACCCTGTCATTACACAATAACCCCAACACCCACACAGGGCACTGATAATACACACAAACACACACTTAACAGTACTGGGTTTCAAACCCCTACCTGACTATGTATTTTTTTACATTGTTAGCCAGTTATTGCACACACCACAGAGCTTACATGTTGGAGAGCTCTCCAAAAGTATCTTTGAAGGTGAGTGACATAAGCAACAGTGATAAAGGAGGGATAAGGGAAGTGTAGTACATGTGGCTGTCCACAAAAGCAGGTGTCAAAGAAGACATAACCACATTCTCTCAGGGACTCACACACATTATTACAGTTGGCAGGGTCAAAATTAGAACTCCTAACTAGCTAGTTTTCTACACTACAGTATTACACAGTTATCATATGTGCCACAGAGCTTAACAGGCTACTGTATGGCCAAAGGTTTATTTCAAGGTGACTGACATCAGAAGGCATGCTACAGTAGGGCAATGGGAGGTTTAGTGAGTGTGAATGGCTTCAAAATCTTTAATCCCCCCTCCACACACACACACTCACACTTTCCAGTACTGACATGCATGTGTTCATTGCTTCACAGGTGTGTAGTAGTTGACTGTGCCAGAAGGCTGTACAAGGTGAGGCAAACGGAATACCTCGGCATCAGGTCACATGACAATGGTCTCCAGTGTAGCTCAGGGGTGTAGTCCCTGGATTGGCCCACACAGGTGGGTATTGTATTCACCATCCCCTCATCTGGGTTACTATTGTAGGTGGCCAGTGCTGTGCAATGCTTGACATGTATGTGATCTATATTCCATAACATGGACAGTGTCTGGGTTGCGTATATGTCCCACAAGCATGTTATGTGATGTGTGGAAGTGTACCTGGGGTCTCTGGGGCATGTTGTGTAGACAGATTGCCTGCACCTACATTGGCAGCAAGATACAGGTATTCAGTGGAGTTAGTGACATCTACCCATACAGGGTATGTGTATAAGGCATGGTATTCCCTTTGTGGGTTACATTTGCAGATTCTACAGTTGTTGCAGGCATCCAGTGGGGAATATAGCAAAGGACCACTGTAAGCAATTATTTGCCTATTGTAGGGATGAAACAGGGTGTCATGTCCTTTTACTTGCTGGATAACACACACAGTCAAGAGATGTTACACATCACAGTACATTCTGATGTCAGTGGCAGTGTTGTGGTCAACAGGCATGTAGTCCACTGCAATCATGCCGTGGTTACTATCTGTGGGCAATATGCAGGGAACTACCAATATAGTGGTTGTTGCCTAGCCAAGTGTGTTTGCATATCAGACATGGGAGGAGAGTGTTCTCTGGGTAATACAAGGGTTGCCTATATTGTTCACTGATCCATAATGTCACATATAGGGCTATGGATTGTCTACATCAGCCTCTCTGATGTTTGACATCTGTTGTCCTTGTAAGGTGGACATTGTGACTTATAGTAGGTCCTCAATATAAGAATTTAGCAAAACTCACCCCACAATAAATCCTGTCATTACACAATCACAGCAACCTCCACACAGGACACTGATGACAAACACACACACACACGCACACACTTGCCAGTACTGAGATTCAAACTCTACTGAGCTATGCAGTGCATTGCATTTATCACACACACCACTGAGCTTATTGGATGGCTATTGTCCCAAGGTACTTCTCAGGTGAGGAACATCACCAGCACTTGTAAATACTGGCATTGGGTGATGTAGTGGGTGAGAGATTCCAAAAATAATCTTACCCTACTCACACATTTATGTTTGCCAGGGGTAAGGTTTAAACCTCTAGCCATCAACCTTTATGGACCATTATGTTACACATTTACTACATGCACCACTGACCTGACATGGTATAGGCTTCGCAACAGATACTTGTAAGGTGGATGATATCTGCAGGACTGCTAAAGTCAAGCTCTGAGATGTGTACTGGCTGTAAATAGCGACAAAAACTTTGAGGTACACACACAAACACTTACCACAGATGGGATTCAAACCCATAGCTGTGTAGCTACTACTACTACACTGTTCTCCATTTATGGCATGCACCACAGAGTTTATAGGGCTAGCCTTTCTCCAAAGGTATAGTTCAAGGTAGATGACATCAGCAGCCTTGCTAAAGTAGGGCAATGGAAGGTGTAGTGACTGTGAATGGCCTTAAAGGGATTACTCTCTACACACACAGAGTTCCACAGTTGCCATGTCTGACATCAGAACTCCTACCTAACTAGTACATCATACTATAGTATTACGCAGTTATCACACATGCCACAGAGCTTATAGGGCTAACTCTTCTCCAAAGGTATATTTCAAGGTGAATGACATTAGCCGCCTTGCTAAAGTAAGGCAATGGGCGGTGTCGTGACTGTGAATGACTCAAAAGCATTGATCCCTACACACACAAACACACAGAGTTTCACAGTTGCTATGTCTGGGATTAGAACTCCTACTTAACTAGTACATCACACTACAGCATTACACAGTTATAGCATGTGCCACAAAGCTTAAAGGGCTAGCTTTTCTCCAAAGTTGTATTTCAAGGTGAATGACATCAGCAGGCTTGCTAAGTAGGGTAATGGGAGGTGTAATGACTGTGAAGGGCTTCAAAAGCTTTGATCCCTACACACAAACACACACAGAGTTTTACAGTTGCCATGTCTGGGATTAGAGTGCCTACCTAAGTAGTGCATCACACTATAGCATTACGCAGTTATAGCACATGCCACAGAGCTCACAGGGCTAGTTCTTTTCCAAAGGTGTATTTCAAAGTGAAAGACATCAGCAACCTTGCTAAAGTAGGGCAATGGGAGGTGTAGTGACTGTGAATGGCCTCAAAAGCATTGATCCCCCCCCCCACACACACACACTCACACACAGAGTTTCACAGATGCCATCACTGGGATTAGAACTCCTACCTAAATAGTAAATCATACTACTGCATTTCGCAGTTACAGTATGCACCACAGAACTTATAGGGCTAGCCCTTCTCCAAAGGTGCATTTCAAAGTGAATGACATCAGCAGCCTTGCTAAGGTAGGGCAATGGGAGTTGTAGTGACTGAATGGCCTCAAAAAGTATTGATCCCTACACACACAAACAGAGTTTCACAGATGCCATGTCTGGGATTAGAACCCCTACCTAACTATTACATCACACTCTAGCATTACGCAGTTATAGCACACACCACAGGCATTTTAGGGCTAACCCTTTTCCAAAGGTGTATTTCAAAGTGAATGATATCAGCAGCCTTGCTAAAGTAGGGCAATGGGAGGTGCAGTGACTGTGAATGGCCTCAAAAGCATTGATCCCTATACACACAAACAGTGTTTCACAGTTGCCATGTCTGGGATTAGAACTCCTACCTAACTAGTACATCACACTATAGCATTACACAGTTATAGCATGTGCCATATAACTTATAGTGCTAGCGCTTCTTCAAAGATGTAGTTCAAAGTGAATGACATCAGCAGCCTTGCTAAAGTAGGGCAATGGGAGGTGCAGTGACTGTGAATGGCCTCAAAAGCATTGTTCCCTATACACACAGAGTTTCACAGTTACCATGTCTGGGATTAGAACTCCAACCTAACTAGTACATCACACTATAACATTACACAGTTATTGCACATGCCACAAAGCTTACAGGGCTGCATTTTATCCAAGGAGGTATTTCAAGGTGACTGATAGCAGGCTTGCTAAAGTAGGGCAATACCAACAAATAAATACTGTAGTACACTGTATAATGAAACCCGACAAAGGTGGTGGTGGGGGGTCTTAGTAGACACACTGGATTATAACAACAAACTTTTTGAATTGTTACAAAAACGATGACAAGTATATGGTGTCTTCTTTAAATGAGGATAACATGGGACACAGACATATAGACATATACTTGGAAGAATTTCTTTTAGATAATAGGATTGATATGAATATGTATAGATTTGTACGTTTAGAATTTCCTGTTATAGCCACCATAGTAGGGATTCTGAAAATACGCAAAAATATTCTTGACCCCGCTTATAGACGTATCATCTCAGGTAGCAAGTCCAAGACCTATCCTTTTGGTAACGTAATAGACAGCTGGCTTAAACCCATATATGATAGAGTTCCACATGTCATCAAAGACTCATGGGACTTTTTAGGCCATTTGAAATCAGAGATATGGAAAGAGGGGCTTATATATTTAACAACTGATGTAGTGGATTTATTTTCTTGTATTCCCAAAGATGAAGGCCTAGACAGATTTAGCAAAAGCATCCAGAAATATATGGGGTTTGACTGGGATAATGTATGCCGGATTGGAATTTATGTCTATAGTACTGGATTTAATTACATCCTGTTTGAAGGGGAGTACTATAGACAGTCCAATGGGGTAGCCATGGGAGTGGCCTGTGCCCCGATATACATCAATTTGGTGCTTCTTGACTGGGAAAATGAATACATTTTTGGAAGTCAGTATGTTAGCAAGGTCAAAAGCTACACAATATTTTTGGATGACATTTTTATATTATGGGATGGCACGACAGAAGAGGTAGATGCCTTTGTTAATTACTTGAATAGAATTAGTACATTTTTAAGATTTACATATAGTTGTAGTAATATAGATATAGCCTATCTAAATACATATATTTCTAATGGTATTAAAGGATTTAAATCAAGGATTTACAGGAAAGATACATTCAGAAATTCATACCTGGAATATACTAGCTGTCACCCAGCCAGTCAGAAAAAGAGCATCTTGAAGGGGCAATGCATCAGGGCTGCAAGAATGACTTCTGAGTACAGTGAGATTATAAGAAAAATTGACTACATAGGCACCCTATTCGAGGAAAGGGGTTATCTCAGACTTATCATAAGTGATGCAACAAGATACATTAAAAATGAATGGGGGAAGAGATAAAGACCTCTGTTAGATGTAGGTTTAGAGAAGGACAGGGGCATGTCATATATTTACAATGGCAAACAATATAAGAAGGCATGTATAGTAGATTATAATCCATATGGGATGGAGGTAAAGGACATTATAAGTAAAAAGTGGAATATCCTTAGAAGTGATGACATGGTACATAGTAAGTTAGGTAAATATCCTAAGTATGTGTACAAGACTGGTCACAATTTGAAATACAGATTTGAAAGAAGAAACAGTGTTAGAGTATGACATGAGAGAGGGGTACACCAGGAGGTGTGGGCATTGCAATCAGTGCTAAGATATAATAGAAGAGAGAACAATTACTTTAGGTAATGCCAATCACACTAAGATATGGTTTAAGAAAGGGAATTGTTATTCACAGCATGTCATTTACCTGGCTAAGTGTGACAACTGTCCAAGTTTTTATGTGGGGAAAATGGACAGACAACTTCGAAATAGGATTTATGACTATAATTATTGTATCAGAAGAAAGGACCATAATAACGCACTATATAGACATGTCGAGATGAACAGTGAGTGTCATTCTTTCAAATTTGGGCTATTAGAACAGGTTAAACTTAACTCAAGGGGAGGGAACATTAAAGCTATACTGGGGGAAAAGGTAGTTAAATGGCAGCTTTTGTTAAATGCAGCCAATGCCCCTGGGTTGAACGATAATATTCTTACAAAGCCTTTGTTGGAAGCAAGACTGTGAATGGGTAGCCAGTTACTAGCCCATTTGAGTATTTTATGGAAATACATACCATTTGATAATTAATTATTCATCTTTTTCTCCAGATTATATCATTAGATGTACATCTGTGTATAGTTATTATTATTTAATATATATTTTTTAACTATTCATAAAATGTTTTTATACACACACACACACACACACATATATATATATATATATATATATATATATATATATATATATATATGTGTGCTTTTTATTAAAGATGGGCATAGGAAGTGTCAGGAGCTAATTGATGATTGAAATGTATTTTATTATGGTTCAAAAAGTATATGAAGTTCTATGAGAGTTGGTATGCACTTTAGTTGTATGAATATTTATTGGGCCATGAATATGTAATCAAGTGTTTTAATTAATTGTCCATTCCTATTGGGTACTTAACATTATTTATATTGATATGATTACCAAAATGGTGTTCTGATGAAGTGTACATGTGGTAGATGAAAGCGCTAAATCAGAGTGATTTGTTTTTATGTTATGAAATAAAAAGTTATTAAATCTGTTTGAGGTTCGTTTGAGCTGTGATACCTTATACAGTGTACTACAGTATTTATTTGTTTGGATTGAGTTGGGTATTCGCTGTTTCATTTGATTTTTTAAAGTAGGACAATGGAAGGTGTAGTGACTGTGAATGGCACTGAAATGTGCTTCTTTTTATACAACCTCTAGCAAGCACTAGTAGTCACATGATACAGATTAGCCCCCGGATTCAGCAAGCTCTGCACGCCATGCAGGAATAGTGCAGGAGCTGCTGGAGGCAATATGGCCATTGTGTGATCCAGGAATAAGCTCCAGGGACGTGCACGAGTGCTCCTGCACTATTCCTGCACGGACACAGCTCCTGTATGCAAATTACCCCATTTGCAGGTGAAAACCATGCAAATGGGGTGAATTTGTGATCCAGGAAGATGTCAGCCGGCTGTGCAGGACTAGTGTAGTGTAGTAGCTGAGTACATTTCTGCAAACTACAAAACAGAGCCATGACAGCTCCAAATATAGTATGTGTAAGGCATGCCAATGGCCAAATATATGTCCATTGGCATGGAAAACAGTTGCCAATTGTTGCTGTTTAAGCATAGGGCAGTGGAGTGCAAACGGGATTGGGCTGAAAAAAAAAACTGAAATAAGCATTGTATCCAAAATCACTATTTTGCCATTATACTCAATGGCAGGCAGAAGACAACATATCCAGTGAATAGTGGTTGCTAAGGGGGAAGGCTCAGTGTGGGACATGTAACTATGCATTAGCAGGCAATCCTATGCAAATGAGGGGAATGATACTGAATCCCAGATTTCCCCTCAATGGTAGCCAGCCAGCTCCCAACAGTGTAAGTGCAGGAATACCATGGTGCAAACCTAAGAGTTAGCTGACATCATAGGGGTGTGTGTCAGGCATACTGTAAGCTTATTGGAGCCCTGTTGATCGGGTTTGCCCTTAACTTAGCACATCTAAGCAAGGGGTGTGCCTCAGACTGCCTAGCACTCTTTACGTTGCCTAAACGGGTGTCCATGCCATGCACCGTTTTTTTAAAGGGAAAAAAAGTAAACCAAGAAATAACAGCTCCGTGCACATCTGAGCACTGTGTTTGCGTGGTGCCCCTGGCTTAAACAGGAAGGCAATGGGAAGGGAAATCTGCAGTAGGAAGGTAATCCAGGAGAGCTAGCATAGCTGGCAGGTGAAAAGTATCAGAATCAGCCAATTACACAGGCAGCAGCCCAGCCCAGCACATCACTATAAACTATGCAAACACCTTTCCCTCTGGTATTTCCCACAAACTCTACACCACCAGTGTACACAAACGGGGAAATTTTAACAAACAAAAGCAACAAAATGATAGGGGCTGCAGGAGCTATCATACATCAACATGTGGAAGAGGCTGTGGGTGGTGAGGATGAGAATGCTGTTGACCAACCCACAGTGAGGAGAAGGAGAAGAGTGTACAGACCCAAGGTAACCTACCAGGGGCTAAATGAGCTGGAGATAGTGGAGCACTATAGGGTGGACAGGGACCTCCTACAGCACATTGTTCAGCTGTGCCGGTCACACCTCACACACACAGAACTAACAGAGGGGAACTCATTCCAGTGGATACCAAGGTATGTGTAGGCCTAAGAATATTAGCCACAGGTACCTTCCAAAGGCCAACTGGGAATATCATGGGGATCTCACAGGCATCAGCATCCAGGGTACTCCACCAGTTCCTGGATGCCATGTCAGCACATGCTGGTGAGCACATATATTTCCCCAACTCCCGTGAGGCATTGGCCAGCAACATGCATCTCTTTCACCAAATAGCAGAATACCCTGAGGTAGTGGGTGCTATAGATTACATTGTACATATGCAACAAAGCACCACCTTTTGAGCGGGGTAGGGTCTCCATCAACCACAAGGGCTTCCTCTCCATCAACTGCCAGGTTGTGTGTGATGCCCAGGGCATTATAATGAATGTGTGTGCTGGCTACCCTGGAAGCTATCATGATTCCCACTTCTGGCATCTGACGCAACTGTACCAAAGATTTGGCAATGGGGACATCCCTTACGGTCACCTAGTGGGTGATGCTGGTTACGCACTGGAGCTGTGACTGATGACACACATCTGAAATGCACACACAACCAAACAAGAACTCCATAATGAGGCACACGTACAGACCAGAATCATAATAGAGCACATGTCTGGGATGCTCAAGTTACGGTTCCGCTGCCTGGACACATCCAGTGGAGCCTTGCAGTACTCACTAGCTACATCTACCCAAATTCTCATCGTATGTGCCATGCTACAAACTGTTTATTTTTCTATGTAATTGTTTCAAAGAATACTGTGGTCTCTCTCTGTCTCTGCAGTTAGTTCCCACCCACTCTCCCTGTTCTTGTTCTGGTATTAATCTTTGTGGCTTTGGAATTGCCCGCCCCTCCTGTAAATTTGTGTTTGGACAGTCCTCCTGGGTCTATCTCATTTGCCCACTCAACAGAGTACAGTGAAATCATATTTTGACTTCAGACACTCCTACCAGTCCCATCTGTTCATCTCTATCCCATCTCTATTCCAGTCTATTGTCACTAGGTCATTCTCTAATACAGACAGAACATTTGTGAAGAGCAAGCCACTTATGTCCTTAATTTTGAATTATCTTTGGTTTTTCCTTTCTCCCTTTCCACTTTTCAAAAAAAATGTTCTAAGCTTGTTTCCTGCCTTTCCTGTAACTAGTCTAGTCCAGATACAGATTTGCTGTAACCAGGACTATTTGTAAGCTTCTGAGCCCCCAAAGCTTTTCTGGGTTGGAGAGAAGCCTTCTAGCTTATCAGTGGGAGTGGTGAGTGCTAGGTAGCCTATATACCACAAGAGTGGTTTCTGGCCCAGAGATTGTAGTTTATTGGCCGTTTGGGCAGTTTTTCCATATATTTAAACTTTCTGGCTTAAAAGCCTACATTTGCTCTTGCTTCCCACTTTCCTGTAACTAGTCTAGTCCAGATACAGATTTGCTGTATCCAGGACTGTTTTTAAGCTTCAGAGCCCCCAAAACTTTTCTGTGTTGGAGGAAATATTTCTAGCTTATCAATGGGAGTGGTAAGCACTAGGTAGCCTATCTACCACAAGAGTGGTTTCTGGCCCAGAAATTGTAGTTTATTGGCCGTTTGACAGTTTTTCCATCACTTTCACCTTACTGGTTTAAAAGCCTGCATTTGCGTTTGTTTCCCATCTTTCCTGTAACTAGTCTAGTCCAGATACAGATTTCCTGTATCCATGACTATTTATAAGTTTCTGAGCCCCCCAAGGCTTTCTGTGTTGGAGGGAAGCCTTCTAGCTTATCAGTGGGAGTGGTAAGCACTAGGTAGCCTATCTACCACAATAGTGGTTTCCGGCCCAGAAATTGTAGTTTATTGACAGTTTGGGCAGTTTTTCCATCTCTTTCAACCTTCTGGTTTAAAAGCCTGTGTTTGCGCTTGTTTCCCACCTTTCCTGTAACTAGTCTAGCCCAGATACAGATTTGCTGTATCTATGACTGTTTGTAAGCTTTTGAGCCCCCCAAGCCTTTCTGTGTTGGAGGGAAGCCTTCTAGCTTATCAGTGGGAGTGGTAAGCACTAGGTAGCCTATCTACCACAAGAGTGGTTTCTGGCCAATAAATTATAGCTTGTTGGCCGTTTGGGCAGTTTTTCAATCTCTTTCAACTTTCTGGTTTAAAAGCCCATGTTTGCACCTGTTTTCCACCTTTCCTGTAACTAATCTAGTCCAGATACAGATTTGCTGTATCCAGGACTGTTTGTAAGCTTCTGAGCCCCCAAGCCTTTCTGTGTTGGAGGGAAGCATTCTAGCTTATCAGTGGGAGTGGTAAGCACTAGGCAGCCTAAATACCACAAGATCCAAATACAGATTCTTAGGTTTAGCACTTGAATTTGCTTATTCATTCTCAGCACTTGTTCAAAACTTGTAGTTAGCACTAAATAAGCTACAAATGACTACAGCACTCAACATTCCTCTCTACCTAGAGGAAAACAGTTTTTGTGCTTATTTTCCTCACTTGCTTAGAGAAAAACAGCTCTTATACTCATTTTCCTCAATTGTCTAGAGGAAAGTGTTTTTTATTCAGGCAGGTCCAAGAGTCAGCTCCTAATGTTCTCTCTTGTCTATCTGATGAATCTGGGCATCTTGGGGCAATGTAGCAATTGCCTCATGTACACAGACAACCTTCTCCTAGCACCCAACTTCACAGCCTGTGAGAGATGCACATATCTAGCCAAACTGGAGGTAAAGCTCTCTCCAACTAAGACTGAACTTGACAGTGAAGAGAAGAATGTAAACACTTGTACCACACCACACTCATCACATAGTCCCACTAAATGTACACCACCAAAATCCACAAATAGAAACACAAAACCATTCACAGAAGCTCTCAATAATAATCTGCTCAAGCAACAGAGACCTCTAAAGTCGAAACACAAGCAACCTCCACTCCCCAACACAACTCAAATGCCATATAGCCCACAGACTCAGTGTGCCAATAAACCACAGCCCATAAGGAAAAACAGTGTACCCAACAAACTAGTCATATGTGACTCTATAGTCAGACACACTGATGTCACACTCACAAGGCTAAACAAAGAGAAGGTTACTGTTAGCTGCCTGTCGGGTGCCAGGATCTACCACATAACCCACGCACTCAGGTCATTCCACAACAAGTACAAATATGACTCTGTCATTGTCCATGTTGGTGTAAACGATCAGAGACATACCTCCCTGGACTACATGAAAAGGGACATGGAAGCGCTCTCCAATCTTGTAGCCCAGGCAGGTATGACCCTAACTCTGAGTAGCATCCTGCCATCACCCAGAATGATACCGCAGTACAAGGACAAAATGACTGACTTCGACAATTGGGTAAGCTTCTGACGTCATTCTAAGGGGATCCACTATCTCCAGAACAAAAAAGAAGTGTATAGTGCCCAAATGAACAACTCATAAAAACCAGGACACTTGTCGAATTAGGGCAATGTAAGACAGTCCACAATCCAGGAATATATAAAAACACTGATTTATTCGGTATTCACCACAACAAAATGTTAAGCGCTTTCATCATGTCAAGCATGACTTCCTCAGAACAGGTTAAAATGCTGAGTTCCTCTGTTTAAATACCCACTCCCACCAGTCAATTTACAATCAATTAAGTGTAATTAATACATTGTGACAAGGGTACATTAATTCAAATACATAAATACACCTTAAAAAACTCATTTTAACTATAAAATTCATAATTTTTCAGCTTGTTTCTTTAAAAATGGCACAATACTAAACATTTCATTCAACCCAGGTCCCATTGTGGCATTAGTTCTAATTTGCCATGTAATTTCCTTCATCTCTAGTTTATTTTTCCAGTTGCCCCCCTCTGGTCTTTATCTACAATCTCTCAAATTCCAAAAAAGGAAACCAGAAAAATGGGGACTAGCTTTTAGGTGTCGACTCAGGGCGTTATTGTCATCCCCTTTTCTTATTGCATACAAATGTCCGTAGATGCATCTACGGAAAACCCTCTCTGTCTTCCCTATATAGAAAAATGTACAAACCTGATACGAGGCTAAATAAATCACTCCCCTGGTGTGGCACGTACCTGGTTTTAAACAAATTGTGTATCCTGTATTACCTAACTCCACTATTGGAGCTGTTAAAATAAATTTACAGTATTCACAACCACCACATTTTCCCATTCCTTTGTTCATAATTTTAAAGATAACTAGATGTTCCAGCAGAAATTTCATATTAAAATCTGTTTTAAAAATAAAATGTGGTTGGTTTCCCAGAACTTCCAAAAGGCCTTCTTTGCCTTTAAACACAACCCATTTCTTTTTCATAATTTCCTTTATTCTTCCTGAAGTTTGTCCATATGTCAATACCATTTTTGAATTGGTCTACACCATCCCTCCTTGGAACACCCCCCAAGAACGTATCAGTCCCTAGTAATGGTGTATATCTAGATCCCCAGGAATCCATAACCTACATACAAAGTTCATGAACCAACTTAATAGGGTAACCTCTGTCCAGAAAAAAGGTGACCAAGGTCCCCATTTCCCTCTCTAGTAATTCTTTTGCAGAGTACATTCTAGCCATCCTCACCATCTGACCTTTAATAATGTTCTTTTTTTACATACAAAGGATGACAGCTGTTGAACTCTAAATAATCATTCGAAAAAGTTGGTTTTCTATAGATTTTGGATGCAAATTTCCCAATGGTAGTGTCCTTAAAGTCACATCCAAATAGTTGATAGAAGTCACTTCAAATACACTAGTGAATTTAAAATAATCACATACATTGTTCAAATAAGAAGTGAATTCCTCATGTTTATCTCTGGTTTTCCACATGATAAAAACATCATCCAAAAATCTAAGGTATAGAATCCAATGATTTACATATGTACTTGATAACACATGTTCCTTTTCCCACATATACATGACTAAATTTGCATACAAGGGGGCGCAACTACTCCCCATTGCCGCCCCCTTAATTTGTCTATAAAATTCTCCTTCAAATATGAAGTAATTGTTCATGAGAATGATTTCCATTAATAGCATAATAAAATTACTCATGTTATTATTTAGGGTAGTCAATTCTCTCAGGGCTAAAAAGAAATAATTTAACCCTTCACGGTGAGGTATAGAGGAAAATAAATTTACCACATCTACCATGGAAAAACACACTCCCTCACCATAAAAATGTTGTTTTATCCTAGAGAGAAAGTCCCAAGAATCTAAAATTGTGTGTTCTATAGGTCTCAAAGTTGACCTAATCATTCTGTCCACGAACATCCCCAGAGGGTATGTGGTATTATTATGAGAAGTGATAATTAACCGGTATGGAGGATCCACAATATTTTTATGGGTTTTAGGTATCCCGAACAAAGTTGTTACTGTGGGGTGGTCATTCCTCTAAAATTCAAATGTATCATTAATAACACCTTGCAACAATGAATCTTCTAATAACATTTGGATCTTCCTATGAGCTATATTTGTCTCATTTCTAGACACCATTTCGTATTTCCCCCTCCCTTGTCCGGTTTCATGAACCTCAAATTAGAATTCCCCCTAAACTGGTTCAATAAAACACTTTCCTCTTTAGTCAAGTTAACATTATTCTTTTGTATTGTTTCAAAAATCTCTTGGGAATGTAGTTGGTCATATATAGCTATAGTAGGGCGCATAGGTGGGTTAAAACAACTTTTCTTTTAAAAAAAAAAACATCCCTACTTTCATAAATATTGTTCTTGAATAAATATTGCAAGTTTAGTTTTCTAGTATATAGTTTGAGTTCTGTGATTGTCTTAACCACATCCGGTTTCCTACTAGGTACAAATTTCATTTCTTTTTTAAATAAGGAAAAACATTTTTATCCATCTCAATGTTAGCATAATTAAAAATATTAAATCCCTGATAGTTCAACAGTATACCATAAAAGGGAGAAATAATTTCATTAGAGGCTACCGGGAGCTGTTGTTCCTCCACTGACGAAAATTGTTTGAACGAGTTTTCGCCCTTGCTTCACCCTTTGGGTCTAAAAAAAACCCCATTATTACGAAAATTAATATTTTTATTTTGTAGCGCCTCTGATCTCCTTAAAGCTGGATAGTCCTCCTCGTACTCAGGGTACGGATCATATTCTCTCAAACCGTTGTTACTAACACTTGCCTTATCTACCTCTTCTATGTTCATTACGTCTTTTTTAACTAAGTAAGCTTTAGGCAAAGGGTAAGCTAGCTTGTTTTTACATTCCACCTCATCCCTTCTTAACTTCTTCTGTTTTCTCTTTTTATTAATTTCAGCTGGCTGTTCAACTTTAGTAAACATTTTATCATACTTGCTCCCATACATTTGAAACTGTACATCTTGTATAACATTTTCATTTAACACATCTATTTCTGACATTAGTTCCTAAATTTTATTATTATTAACTTTAATTATAAACTCCATCAACTCAAAACCGTGTCTATCAAACATTTGTAATAGTTCATTACATTCAGGCTGCCCTTCTAAAATTCCGCTCGGAAAAAGAAAAGTCCTCAATCCTTTAGGTACTCTACAGTTTTTAATGCTCTTGTTCAGATAGGCATTATCACATTGAAGGTTCCGCACCTTCACTAACTTTGACTCCATTTCGTAAAGATTTTTTAACTAAATTAAAGTCAGTACCTTTTTTGTCTCTTGAAAAGGACACCTCATTGTTAATCCATTCCCTTAAATGGACATTCCTCGGCCCTGGTGAAATAGAAGTAGATTTCTGACCATACGGAATGGACTCCTGTGAACTAGCAACCATTACTGCTCTTGGTGGATCCCCACGTGAGCGTGATGATGTAAGTCGAACTTCGTCATTACTACTCGCTCCAACTGTCGGCTGCTCACTGGCCCCTGGTTTTTGTAGTTTTTCTACTGTTTGTTGCAGTAGAGTCACTTTGTTGGCTAAAATCATAGCCAACTGCAATATGTTAGTATTGTTAACAGACACACCTTCATTTAAAATTACACCGGCGTTCGCCTTTTTGGAATTTGTGATTGTAGATAAAGACCAGAGGTGGGCAACTGGAAAAATAAACTAGAGATGAAGGAAATTACATGGCAAATTAGAATTAATGCCACAATGGGACCTGGGTTGAATGAAATGTTTAGTATTGTGCCATTTTTAAAGAAATGAGCTGAAAAATTATGAATTTTATAGTTAAAATGAGTTTAAGGTGTTTTTTAAGGTGTATTTATGTATTTGAATTCATGTACCCTTGTCACAATGTATTACTTACACTTAATTGACTGTAAATTCATTGGTGTGAGTGGGTATTTAAACAGAGGAACTCAGCATTTTAAACTGTTCTGAGGAAGTCATGCTTGACATGATGAAAGAGCTTAACATTTTGTTGTGGTGAATACCGAATAAATCGGTGTTTTTATATATTCCTGGATTGTGGACTGTGTTACATTGTCCTAATTCGACAAGTGTCTTGGTTTTTATGGGATCCAGTATCTGTCTTCCTGGAATGACATGGTCGACAGACCATGATGCTTTGCCAGAGATGGCCTGCACCTGTCACCCCTGGGATTCCGAATACTGGCTAAGGGTCTTGCCGCCCTTATAGCGCCTTTTTTAGGCAAGGTTCAAAGGACAAATTCACCACTGTAACAGGAACAGGCAAGCAAAAACTGAGGGCAATGCTACTCAATGCTAGACGTCTAAACCTCAACATGCACTCACTCGAAGCACTCCTTAAAATGGAGAACATCGATATCTGTGCAGTGACTGAGACCTGGTTCAAGGCTCTAGAGAGCAGCCCTGCATTACCAGGCTATAACTCATACCACACTTTTCGGCCATCTAACCTGGACCAGAACACCAAAGGCGGAGGTGTGTCCATATTCATTAAGGATATCCACACTTCCAGGCTAGTTGCGCAGCATAATGCAACCGAGGTTATCCAAGTGCAACTAACTCTGGGCAAAACTACAATCCAAATTGTAGCTTGCTACAGATCCCCCACCATGTCACAGGATTCCCACTCCTCTTTTTTTGATATACTGGAAAATATTAGGGTTCAACCAAACACCCTAATAATGGGCAATTTCAACTACCCCACCATTAACTGGGAAAACTACTCATGTACCAACTCCTTCACTCAACGCTTTCTGGAATTCATAAATTCCAATGCCCTGGATCAACTTATCTACACCCCCACCAGGGGCAACAATATCCTAGACTTAGTCATTACCAACATGAGTGACCGGTGTTCCACACATGAAGTCAACTCCTTGTTGGTCAGATCTGACCATAAGCTAATCAACCTAGATATCTGCATTCCGACCCCACCCACCATTAAGGAAACCATGGTAAAAAATTTCTCCAAAGCCAACTTCATGCTTCTTAAGACAGAAGTCGTGAACTTCATGACACCCATGTAGAT
This sequence comes from Protopterus annectens, assembly GCF_019279795.1. Taxonomy (NCBI): domain Eukaryota; kingdom Metazoa; phylum Chordata; order Ceratodontiformes; family Protopteridae; genus Protopterus; species Protopterus annectens. Next base: position 332,609,229 of record NC_056739.1, read on the forward strand.
GGACAATACAGTTATGACTGCTGAATCCTACACAAATGCACTTTATAAGCACTTAAATGAGTGCATGGATCGTGCTATTCCAAACAGAACCAAGACGCTATCCTCCAAAAAAGGAAGCCAATCTGGTGGTCCCCTGCCATAAACAAACTCTACAACAGAAGGAAAAAACTGTTGCAAAAGGGAGTAAAATCCCATGAGTGGAGGAGCTCCCTGGTCAGCCTCCGTAAGAAGCTGAGATCACTTATAAGATCCTCCAAAGCTAGCTACAAAAACAAAATCACCACTGATTCTAACAGCAACACAAAGCATTCTATAGCTATGTCAAGAACTTCAATGGCAACACCCAGATCTGCTCTGAGTTACAGCACAATGGCACAAAAATTACAGAATCAACTGATATTGCCAACATCCTGGCAGATAGGTTCAGTGCTAACTTTACCCCCCTCTCATCCCCTAAAGGGCCCATATCTATACAAGATGAATGCAGAGTCCCTGTAATCAAATTTATGCAGGTAAAAGCTGCACTCTTTAAAACCAAAAACACAGCATCCATGGGACAAGACAACATCCTAGGCTGCATTTTACATGAACTTCAGAACAAACTGGCTCCCCACCTAAGCACCATGTTCAGTCATAGTCTCACATCAGGCTTTGTGCCTACTGAATGGTGCATAACAATAGTTATCCCACTCCACAAAGGGGGCGCCACCACTGATCCTGGGAACTATCGCCCTATTAGCCTGATGAGTCTGGTCTGCAAGGCCATGGAATGTATCATCATGGAACTCGCAAACAAAGACATTGGTAACCTCCAAATTCTGGACCCCACCCAGTTCAGGTTTGTGAAAGGCAGATCATGCCTTCTGAACCTGATTGACTTCCTTGAGGCAGTCACCAAAGCCATAGACGAAGGTAAGGTGGTTCACACAGCCTATCTTGACCTCGCCAAGGCTTTCGACACCATCCCCCATTCTGCAATTATAGCTAAACTCACTAAATTAGGTATAAATCCCTATGTTCACAAGATGGATTGCCAACTGGCTCACTGACAGAAGCCACACTGTAAAAGTTGTAGACTCTAAATCTGACTTCAAACCAGTAACAAGTGGAGTACCACAGGGTTCAGTACTGGGACCTCTCCTGTTTGGTATCTACTTCTCTGAAGTGCAATCTAACACAGACAACCTCTGGTTAATGAATTTTACAGATGACTGCAAACTAGGAGCTATACTCGAGCCGCCAAATGATGTGGACATCCTACAGAAGGACCTCACTGAGACAGATGCCTGGTATCAACTAACAGTCACAGTTTTTGACCGTTAAGCCGTTATTGTTTGTTTCAACATACAATGGGGACTCTGACATGATTAAGAAAATAGTTAATAAAGTTTGGGGTTTCCTACAGATGGACCATGAATTTAAGTCACACTTTTACAATAACCCTACGTTCATTTATCGTAAGGATTTTTCGTTTAAGGATATGTTTGAACGTTGTTCAATGTCTAGTAGGTTCTTCAGTAATAGACCTTCTGGCACATTTAAATGTGGTAGGTGTAAGGTCTGTTCTTGTATTTTAACAACCGGTAAGAGTTTCAACATCAATCATTGTTTTGTTTCAAGTCACTAGTCACTTTGACTGTCATACTAATAATGTGGTATATCTTGCCAAGTGTCAGGACTGTGAAGCATTTTACGTAGGAAAAACTAGTAGATGTTTTAAGGATAGGGTAAGGGAACATCTTTTGGATATGAAACATCTTAAAACTACTAATGCCCTAGCTAGACATTTAATTGACAATATTGGTCACTCTTTTAAGTTTTGTGTTTTACAGCAGGTTAAGATTGACCTCCAAGGTAGGATTACAGATGCTCACTTGGATGTTTGTGAATTAAGGTGGCAGCTGAGACTAAATGCACACAATTATCCTGGTATCAACGTGTTTAGTTCTATTAAGCCCTATCTTAAATTGAAGCATATTTTAGGGCGGTAGTGCAAACATTATTATGGTTTTAGTATTTCGTATTTTTTATTTATTTCTTACTTAAACATTTTTATTTATATACATACATCTCTACATACACATTTTTATATACATTTTTCACTAATATAATATTTTATGTTACAATATATTTATAATTGTTATAGTTGTATAGATTTTTAGCAACAATTATTTACATATTCTACTTATATATATTTATATTCATATATTTATATTTTTATTTAGTTTAGTAGGCAGTATTAAACAGAATGTTCAAAAGTTGTTTGCATTCTATGTATCTATTGTAGGCATTTTATAGTATGCAGTGACAATGTGTATACCTTTAAATTTGATTAATTTTGTTTAATTGCTTAATTGGATTGATGGGCATTATATATATATATATATATATATATATATATATATATATATATATATATATATATATACATGTTTTTTAATTGTGACTTCAGTATTCTGAAGAAGTCCTATGTGGACGAAACCTAGGTAAACCTTCGTCTGTGTTTGTTAATAAACCTGTGTTGGCCTGGATTCGTTTTCCTTTTTCTTTATTTTTGGTCTCTCCTTTGATAATCACATCACCACAGTAGTCAGGAAATCCTTCTATTTGGCACACCTCATCACAAAAGGGTTCTCATCCAGGAAAAAAGAGGTCATTTTTCCCCTCTGCTTGGCACTCATTAGACCCATTATAGAGTACAATGCCCCTTTTAGAATGTACCTCACAAGACATATGCAGCAGCTGGAAAGGCCACAGAAGTACCTCACAAAGAGGATTACTTGCCTCAAACAGATGCCCTACACTGTCCATCTCAAAAAAGCTCTAGCTTTACTCTGTAGCATATCGTCTTCTCCGAGGAGATCTCTGCCTAACATATAAAGCTATGTTATATCCAGAGCTGTTGGACATGCTACACCTAAAGAAATCCCAATCCCTCCAAGCTACATGCTCTTGGGACCTAAACCTTGTCACCACAATAAACAGGACATGCTGGAGGGATAGATTCCTGTCCCAGAGACTTCCTATACTCTGGAACAAGCTACCCATCTATGTCAAGCAAAGTTCCTCATTATCAGTCTTCAAGAAAAATCTTGATGAGTGGATGGGAAATAGGAAATACACCCCTGGGATCACTTCTGTGGCTCTGCTCAACAGGGGATCAGGAAATTAACTTTCTTGGGTGGTGTAAGCCAGGGAACCTTGTTGGCTAGGCTTACTTAGGCCCTTGGGATTATAGCCTAGCACCTACCTATGAACCTATATGATCCTGCAGAAACAGCTGCAGCAGGAACAGCATGGGGCAGGGCCACACAGCCCCCACCATTGCCAAGGCCTGCACAGGCACAGGGTGACTCGGAGGAGGAACAACCTGAGCCTGCCCCAGTAGGCAGAAGGAGGCATGCCCAGTATGCCCAGGCCTTGGCAAAGAGGCAACACACAGCACATACACTGTAGGGACCCAGGGAATGACACCTCTCTATGACTCACACATACAGTAAAGGGATGCCAAACATGATACTACCTGTGCTTAACCATGTATAGGAAGTGTACTATGTGCATCTGACATATTCAGCCTTCTAGCGCCATCCTCAATACTGGCACAGCCGCAAGGTAAGTCACTCTCCCTATCAACTGCCGAATGGAGTAGGATGTGTTGTTACTTGTATCTATGGTATGGATGTGAGCATGCAAGGGAATCAGGTGGTTAAATGGGATGCCAGTAGATATTGGACACCTATAATGGCAGTATGAGATCTGTACCAAATATTGGTGTCACCATAGTAGCCACTACTAGACAAGGTGACAAAACTCACTGCAGGAAATGTGCTGGGCCACATGTGTGTCCATAGGACACACACATGCCAGTCAGGGAGGCTCACATACCCAACAACAGTCTCAGCCAGCAGGACAGTTATAGACAAACACAAACAAAGGCTGTGCTAAGGCCTCTGATTGATGGCTATGGGGAACACCCCCCCCCCAGACCTACACAGACAGACTACAACAAGTCAGAAACTGAAATGTAGGTCAATCAAACCTAAGACCTGTAGTACACTGATATGCCTCTAGTCAGTATGATAGATTAGAATACAGAATGAAATTGAGTACCTGAAATACCAGTACAGTCATAGCAAATGTGTACATGTATCAGGTGTGCACCCCCAATCCTATGTAGAAATATAGTAACATGTATGTGTAGGTATAATAACAGTGGAGCACAGATTACCTGAGTTAGCCAAGGTAGCAGGATAGATTTTAGCATGTGTACAATATGGAGGTCTGTGTGTTAGGTTGGTGTGTGTTGCATATTGTGTGAGAGTGGTCAGTATGTATGCAAGCTGAGGTTTGTTCTGGTGGCCATTACCCAGTACTGCCGATGACAGAGCCAAGTTCTCACAACTGCAGTGCCAAACACAATGCTTCCCAGCAAAACACATTCCAGCAGTAAGCCATAGTAAATGTTTGGAAGTAATATGAGTCACCATCTGAAAGATAGAAATGGCATGAATGTCGGCCCAGATATACAAGCAGTACAGAGGGGGAAGTACCCCAGACAGACAGTGTATAATATGTAACTGTCAAATAGACACACCCTTTGAATTGTACATACAGGTTTGCAGCACATTATTTTGGCTTGTAGTAGGGAATACCGATGTCATCTGGCCAAACACTGGCAGACCACAAAGGTAATAGGAATGAACTACTGAGAAACAGCTGATGTCCCTGCACAAGCCAGCATAGGTGGAATGCCCGATGCATATCTGTGAGTCAGATGCAAGTAGTGTCCATAGCATACATGCACCCAGCTCACCCCACCACCACCCACAGGTACCTCTCCGGTCTTATCCCTGCTGTTGAGAATGAGTACAATATGACCCCCACCTGTGTATGGCAATAGTGAAAGAATGCAGCATGCAGAGCAGGTGTCCCATGCAGGTGTGTCCCTAGCTGTAAGCAGGACCCTGCCAGCATCCACACCACTGGATCAATACTGACAGAGAGTATTGGCATGAACACCTTGCACACCTACCATGTCACCCCAGGGGAGTATAGTGTATTGAAGTCTGGGACTGTAGGAGTGACAGAATTCAACAGCCTGCTACAGTTGCCCTGTATCACTACCAAATAGCATACAGTCCTCTGCCAAAGGCCTGTGTCTCACCCGTACTGCCAATATATGTTATGTCATGGACTCCCAAATAACAACATACCACAGTCCACAGAACCCAAATGCAAGGCCATGTGGACAAATCACAGTAACATGTCCACCATGTCCTACTGCATGAACTGTGGGTCAACACATAATTACTGCTGGGATGAGGTGATAACTATAGGGAACATATCAGATATTGTTTGCATAATGTATGGAAGAGGATAGAATAATAGAGGGGGGGTGGGAGCATGGGCAGCATGGGGTGTGTGAAGTCTGAAACTAAGCCGTGTGTACATACTATCCCTGGCTGCAAACACAAGAATGGGTGGCTACAAACCTGCTGGTAAACCACACGTTGAAGGGGTAATGTCCAGAATTATGACCCCTGCCTCTGGATAACCAGTGTGAATCTGTACAGCTGTGAGGTATGGCCACAGCAGGATATGGCCATACTGTCACATCGATGGATGTACAAGCATGGGATCCTCTGCCACCACTGTACCAAGGTGCTGAACTATTAACAAAGACCCAGCAGCAAGTGTCTGCAGCTTCCCCTCCAGAATGGCATGATTGTGCAAGAATATGTAGGCAGCTGACCACAATACTGGACAAAGCTGCAGTCACCCTGTGTTCCCCAGGACATCACTGCAAGCAAATATGTATACTTGACAGTACTTGATGACATAATCACAGTGTATAACAGTACATATGTCTGAATACATCTGCTAACACCAGGACCATGTAGCAGAAGCAGCACAGACACAATTACCTACAGTATCCCACTATCCTTTGCCCATTTTGACCCCATATTGTCAACAGATCTACAGATATCCTGCAGAAATAGTTTTCTAGCTGTAGGTATATAACACAAAAGCCTGCACTGGAGTACAATCTACCTGGAATGGATTCACACATTCAATACAGAAGGTCATATTGGGCATGCTCCCATACTTAGAGAAATGAAGGCCATGTCAGACAACAAAATACTGAAAGGTCATACTGGTTATGGTCACACACTTACAGAAATGAAGCCTATGTCTGGCAACAGCAGTGGACCATACATATCTCACAGTCGCAGATGTTAGTGCATACACTCCTCAGTACACACCAGTCATGCCTTGCACACACACTGGATAGGAATACACACATATATCCAAGGACAACACACTATAATAGTCCACAATTATACATACATAGATGTGTGGAACAGAGTGACAGTGACAAAGAGCCTCCCATCATGAGGCGTGTCCCACCCAGCACACATCCAATTGGCTAATACCTCATGATGTGCAAATGTCAATCACCATAGACATTTGCCTCTGGTATCCCTCAGCACTATAGTGTCTGTGGTGCTTGTGCTAACTGTATAACATGACTGTACAAGTCAGTAGTCATCTAGCAGTTGTATACACGTACCTGTGGAATATAAACCTGTGTGTGCTTGAGTGTTGTGTGTCTGCCTCTAGATGAATGGGTTAAGGCCCATGCACACACACTGCACTCCTCATTGCCCTACTATGGCAAGCCTGCTGATGTCTTCACCTTAAAATACACCTTTGGGGAAGTAGCAGGGCACTAATCTCTGTGGTGCATCCTATAACTGTGTAATGCTGTAGTGTGATGTACTAGTTATGTAGAAGTTCTAATCCCAGATGTGGCAACTGTGTGTGTGTGTGTGTGTGTTTGTTTGTGTAGGGGGCAATGCTTTTGAGGCCATTTACAGTCACTATAACCTCCATTGTCCTTCTTTGGCATACCTGCTGATGTCATTCACTTTGAAATACAACTTTGAGGAAAAAGTAGCCCAGTAATCTCTGTGGCATGTCCTATAACTGCGTAATGCTGTAGTGTAATAAATTATTTAGGTAGGAATTTTATTCCCAGGCAAGGTAAGTGTGGATGTTTGTGTATGTGTGTTTGTTTGTCTGTGTAAGGAGCAATTCTTTTGAGGCCATTCATAGTCACTACAAGCTCTATTGCCCTTCTTTGGCATGTCTGCTGATGTCATTCACTTTGAAATACACCTTCAGGGAAGAAGTAGCCCAGTAATCTCTGTGGCGTGCCCTATAACTGTGTAATGCTGTAGTATGAGTTAGGCGGGAGTTCCAATCTCAGACATAGCAACTGTGAGGCCTGATGTGTGTGTGTTTGTCATTCGTATCCTGTGTGGAAGTGGCTGTGAGTGTGTAACAACTGGACTCACTGTGGAGTGGGTTTTGCAAATTTCTTATATGGTGGGCCTATTATATGTCACAACCTACACCTTACAAGGATAACAGATGTTAAGCAGCAGGGAGGCTGGGGTTGACAATCCATACCCCTACATGTGACATCACAGCCTGGTGAACAATTTAGGCAACCCTTGTATTACCCAGAGAACACTCTCTACCCATGTCTCATACACTAACACACTCGGCTAAGCAACAACCACTATGTTGGTAGTTCCCTGCATATTGCCCACAGATAGTAACCATGATGTGATTGCAGCAGACTACAGACAGCATGGCAAGCTGTCCCATCACTACAATAGGCACAAAATTGTATACAGTGCTCCTTCACTATGTTCCCCACTGGATGCCTGCAACAACTTTAGTACCAGAAAATGTAATCCACAAAGGACATACCATGCCTTATACACATACCCTATATGGACAGATGCCACTGACACTAGGAAATACCTGTATCATGCTGTCAATGTAGGTGCAGGGTCAACCTGGTGTCCATTGGCAGTTCCCACGACATGAGGCCAGGAATGGCACATCTGATGATAACTTTCTGTGTACACAACATGCCCCAAACACCCCAGGTACACATCCACATGTCATAGAACATGCATGTGGGTTGTGTGCACATCCCAGACACCGTCCATGTCATGGACTATAGAACACATACATGGTATTGCACAGCACTGGCCACCCACAATAGTAACCCTGATGACTGGATGGTGAATACAATACCCACCTGTGTGGGCCAGTCCTGACACTTCATCTTTGAGCCACACTGCAGACCATTTTCATGTGGCCTGATGCCAAGGTATACCCTTTATGTAGCCTTGTGCAGCCTTCTGGCACAGTCAACCACTACACACCTGTGAAGCAATGCACCCATGCATGTCAATATTGGCAACCTGTGTCTGTCTGTGTGTGGAGTATAAAGATTTCAATGCCATTCACACTCAGTACATCTCCCACTGGCCTACTGAAGAATGCCTTCTGATGTCAGACACCTTCACATATCCTTCGCCCATATATCATCCTGATAATCCCTGAGGTGCATGTGATACTTGTGTATTAATGTAATGTGGCAAACTAGCTAGTTAGGAAATCTAATCCTGACCCTGCCAACTGTGATAATGTGTGTGAGTCCCTGAGAGAGTGTGGCTGTGTCGATGTTGACACCTGGTCGTGTGGACAGGCACATGTACTACACCTTCCTTATCCCTCCTTTATCACTGTTGCAGATGTCACTGACCATCAGATATACCTTTGGACAGCTCCCCAACATGTAAGTGCATTGACATGTGATAGCAGTACAGAGTCAGGCAGGGGTTTGAAACCCCATACTGGTAAGTGTGTGACACAAACATGCTTAGGTTTTACTCTCCCACCCCCTCCCTGTCTTACTTTGTCTCTTTCTGTTTCTCTCACTCCCTCTCTGGTGGATGTGGGGAAGTACAACTGCTTTGCTTAGGCAGCAGCTTGTGTTTTGTAAGTGAGGTTCATGATCAGCTGATGGCCTCTGCATGAACTACAGTCCCCCACTAGCTGATTGCATGTGGAACAGCTGTGGTAACATTCCCATACCCAATTGCATGGAAACACACCCCTATACCTTGGAACATCATGTGGATGTTGGGCCTTTTCATTCACTGTGAGCAGGACCTCATGTTGGTGTTTGGCAAACAGCATCACAGATGGTATTGGGATATACTTCTAACAACATGCACTGTGGAGACAGGCCAACAAACAGGAGGGGGATGTTCCAGACATGACTACAGAATGTAAGTGTTACTCTTCTTCATTTGGAGTAATGTTGGTTTAACAAGGTTTGTGTGGCTATGGCTGGTCTACATGATTTAATACCTGTCATGACAGTGTTATGTGTTTGAGGAAACTCCCACCTGTAGGGTTATCTGCAGACTGAGCAGTGTTTGGAGTCTTATGTTTCTTATGTTACTCACAGATCACCTATCTTAGAACTGCAGAAGCATAATCTAAGGATTGCAGTCAGTACATGGTGACAGCCATGACAGTTACTGACTTTATATCCCTCATAGGACATATGTCACAACAAACCCTGTTACAACAGTAAATATATGAGGTTATCACAGCAACATGCCAATATTTCCCCAGTGTTTGTGGCTCCAGCCACAAGTCTGTCAACCTTTGCACATATGTCATGCAATAAGAGGTGCATATGTTCTGTACACCATTATTTGTTGACATCATACCTGATAACAAGCCAGTCAGATATCAGACTGCTAGATATGTTATGTATAGTAGGGGTTATTTCTGAGGACATAACCTGGGCATTCTGTGGCTGTGTATGCAGTAGTGAGGTACGTGTACTTATGGTGATTGTTGACAGGATGTACAATGTGAATACGTACCTTGGCCTGTGTACAGACTGTGGTAGATGTTATTGTTTTTGGTCCAGTTCTAGCTGATGATACATGCTGTTCTAGTGTATGGTACCCCATCGGCATACTTGTTTGTAGGGCAAAACACACACGTGTCCCATACCACAGACAGGCTTTGGACCGCACTGTGTCATGACCCAGTATATGTAGGGTTAGTGTGTGAGTGGCACATATGAGGGTGGTGTTGATCAGACAGTCCATATAGTGTAATATTAAGCTTGTGTGCCATATGTGGTTGTAGCTGTGTTCACATTGGTTGTGGGTATGCACTTTCACACAGGTGTCTGTTACTCTGTGCTGTGACATGCCTGTAGAGCCTGCTATATTTCCAGGTACATGTGTATTCCTCCATACGAAATGTAGGCCAGTGTTGTGGCAGTATGCCTGTAGTTTGCACAGTGTTTTGTTACATGCCTAGCAGCTTAGTGTAATTACCCAAATACAACACAACTCTGACCACAAATGGAAAAATCTTTCACCGACTGTGAAAAAGAAGAAAACAATCAAGGAAACAAGATATCTTTCTTTATTCTCCAGCTCCTCGATGTTACCACCTTTCAAGAGTATAAACACTTGCATATAAAAAAGCAAACATATATATAGATCAAACAATAAATTCTTCTTAATTATATAATTGTTCAATTAAACACCATTAAAAACTTAAAGCAAACATTTCCAATTAAATTCACTGTTAAGACCTACAGGTACCATAGTTTTATATTTCAAAATAAAAATACTTTCTTTATACAATAATTTATATTTCAAAACATTTCCATCACCATATAAACACTTAACACTTTCTAAAACAGTTCCTTTTAATAAAGAAACATCACCTTCATGATGTGCATTAAAATGTGTTGCAATACTCTTATTTTCTCTTTTATGTCTTATGTCCCTAATATGTTCTGTTAATCTGATGCGAAATTCTCTGTTTGTTTCGCCAATATAATACAGTCCGCATGGACAACTAAGTGCATATATAACCCCCTTACTCCTGTATGTAAAAACTTCTCTTGGGACAAATTTAATCCAATTGATATTATCAAACGTCCTAACAATATCTTTGCAAATACTGCACCTGTTACAACACCTAGTACCAAAATTATCTAAAGGCCTCGGCACATTGGCCTGAGGCATCAAAAATCTCCCGTGTACTACCATATCCTTTAGGTTCCTACCCCTTTTATAAGAAAAAAGGGGTTTCCTTGGAAGAATATTTACTAAAGATCTATCATATCTATCATCTGTTACAAATTTCCAATAGTACTCTATAATATCCCTAATTTCTTCGCTCTTTACATTAAAAGTGGAAACAAAATAAATATTATTTCTTTCCTTGTCCCTCACTTCAGATGTACATTTGAGATAAAAATTATGTCTTCTACTCAGGAAGTTATTCCTTATTAAACCCTTTTCTTTCCTCACCCTGTTAAGTGCCTGTGTCAATGTATTTGGATCATACCCCCTCTGTAAAAACATATTACATGTTATTTCCCATTCCTTCTCCAAGTTACTAAAAACATTACATAATTTTGAAACTCGTGCCAATTCCCCATAAGATAGGGCTTCCATAACATGGTTAGGATGGCAACTAGAGGCGTGAAGATATTGGTTGCCATCCAAAAACTTCCTGTGTATGTTGGAAAAAGTATTCCCTTGTTCCGTACCTTCTAAAACAAGGTCCAGAAAAATCACCTTGTTACCTTTCTGTAAACCATCAAAGGACAGACCAAAGGGATTTTTATGTAAATCCAACATAAATTTATCAACCAATTCTATTCCGCCATCACAAATAAAAATTAAATCATCTATGTAATGAAAATAAAACTGTACATTTTGTTTCATAAACTCTAAATTAAATAAAAATCTTTTTTCAAAATAGGACATAAAAAGATTTGCATACATGGGGGAAAAAGCAGCCCCCATTGCCGTCCCTTGTTTTTGCCTATATAATATCTCATTAAAATAAAAATAATTATTTTTTAAACAAAAATCAATCATATCTAAAACAAATTGGGTGAAAGGGCTATCCTTCAGAAAAAATTTTATCGCTTCCAAACCATCCTTATGTTTGATGGAAGTATATAAGCTTTTTACATCAACTACAAGCCAATACATGTCTTTATTCCATTTTACAGAAGAAATTTTATTCAAAAAATCCACACTGTCTCTAATGTAAACTGGAGATTTAATAACATAAGGTAACAAAACCTTATGCAGTACTAGACCGACATTATGTAAAAAGTAATTACATGTAGAAATAATGGGTCTACCCGGGGGATTGACCATGTCCTTATGAACCTTCGGCAAACAGAAAAAAATAGCTATTTCACTTCTTTCATTGAACAATTTATCTTTAACATCCTTTTCCGAAAAAAATCCTAATCTAACACTTCTATCCAACAAAGACCTAAATTCTATTAGGGCCTTATTGAATTTCTTAATATCACTCCTTTCATAAACCTCATTGTTGTCCAAATGGTCCATACACATCCGATAATACTGCATAACATTCATCACAACAATTTTATTACCCTTATCCGAAGGCTTAATGACAATATCATTCCTACCGCTTAATTCTTTTAAAGCGTACCATTCCCTGGATGTTAAATTATAAGACACCTCATGCCTTCTTGACATTATATTATTACAAATATTTTCACATCCAAACCCTATCATTGAACCAAACTATATAATACGCTGGTTAATGAAGGGTGGTATAAACTTATTGGATGTAGGGACATAAGAAATATCTATTCTATCGCACATGTTAATACAGCTACATCATTCAAAAATTCTTCACATGAGAAAAAACTATCCTCAGACTCACATGCAAAGGGAGAATTAGACTCCAAACAAGAATTTTGAAAACCTTTAAAAAAATAATATTTTAGGTGGACCTTTCTAAGGAATTTAAATATATCTTGTTTAACCACATAATCTCTTGGTAAAACAGTCGGAACAAATTTAAGCCCTAGGGCTAAAATTGACAATTGCCCCATAGTTAAGGTGCAGTTCGACAAATTCAGAAGTAAACTTGGTATATTACAATCACTACTGCTTGAATCTTTTATTAGACTGTTGCCCATACCTTCGATTTTTCTGAAAGTCTGCCTGGTAACCTTTATTGAAGCTACCGGCGTTTTGTCCATAATTTCTAGCACGTTTCTGTCCCCGTTGTTGTTTAGGGTGATTCTGGTATCGTTCCCCTTAGTTCCGAAACTCCTGTGCAAAATTCTCTGGTTGTTCCAGTCGAGGAAGCTCAGGAAACTCCGTGCTTACATCCGACCGATAATCCTCACCGGAAGACACAAAAGAAGAAGAAGAAGGCGTACCATGGAATCTCACCCTACGATGTTGCTTCCGTTTTCTTTCAGACCAATTAGAGGGATAGGAAAAAGCAGAACCCGCCTCATAGTCATTAATGTCCCGAACCAATTTAGACTTTTTCTGTTCAATTAACTCAGACTCTAGTGCAAAAAGTCTTTCATTAGTTCTCTCCAAAAAAGATTTCATATTGTCCATATTAACAGAAACACTGATAGTTTGTGAGAGAACAGCCAGTTCTTGTTTTAAATTTTGATGTTTAATCTGATCCCTCTCCAGTAAAATATGTAGCCACTCTATAACACATTTATGTGCTGATTTGAACCAACGTTCTTTGAACTGTTTGTCTACCGGACAATTTATGTCAAAAGGAGTACTAGGATTTTTTATAAACCTTAGCCCTTTTGGTGTAATGTCCAGTTCAATATATTTCCGAAGTCCCAACATGTTCAAATGAACCCTTGTTTCTTTTTCAAGCAGTCTCTCATATTTCTGGCATAATTCTCTGACATCCGATGGTATACTGTGGAACTTCTGTCCCACTGAAATAAAAGGATCAGAAACCCTTTTAGTCCTTTCTTTAACAAACACATCAAAGATGGGACTGTTCCCCACACCAGCCTGACGGCTATCCATAGAAGTATTAGAAATCGGTCGGGAACCACTTAAAAATTGTTCAATAGTCCTTTGTGAAGCTGGTTGCGAATTGGAGCTCCCTGCTCCTATTATACCTGACTGAAGAACTGCATCTTCTCGAAACATATGGGGCATATCCAAATTAGGGTCAGTTGCCATACTCAAAATAAAAAACCACAAACTCCTCCACATGACTCGCCCAAATACAACACAACTCTGACCACAAATGGAAAAATCTTTCACCGACTGTGAAAAAGAAGAAAACAATCAAGGAAACAAGATATCTTTCTTTATTCTCCAGCGCCTCGGTGTTACCACTATGGTACCTGTAGGTCTTAATAGTGAATTTAATTGGAAATGTTTGCTTTAAGTTTTTAATGGTGTTTAATTGAATAATTATATAATTAAGAATAATTTATTAATTGTTTGATCTATATATATGCTTGCTTTTTTATATGCAAGTGTTTATACTCTTGAAAGGTGGTAACACCGAGGTGCTGGAGAATAAAGAAAGATATCTTGTTTCTTTGATTGTTTTCTTCTTTTTCACAGTCAGTGAAAGATTTTTCCATTTGTGGTCAGAGTTGTGTTGTATTTGGGTGAGTCGTGTGGAGGAGTTTGTGGTTTTTTATTTAGTGTAATTACCCAGTCTGATGTTATGTCCAGATATTTGCAAGACTTACTGCTGCCGGGCCACCACAACTGTTGTGTATTTCTGACAAAGCAGTGGGATTCTGTACAGATGTATGTCACTAACGACTGGGTAGTATGTGACCATGTGACCTCTGCACCACCAGATATTATGGGTCAGGGCAGACAGGAGTATGTGGATGCATAAACTGTGTGGGCATATGTAGTCCATTATTTACGTGATATACCCATGTACATGGCTGTTAACATCCATATTGTCAGGCTTGGTCCATACGTCTCGCACAAAGGTGATCTGTGTATACCTCTAGACTGACCACAGAGTGCCAGACTGTCCACATATATTGGTCATATCTCTGCTGTAGTCCACAGGATCATTACAGTGCTATCAGTGGTACTGTATTATGATGTCCTTAGGATGTCTGTCAGTAACACATGTCAATAGCAGATGTGACCTCCCACATACAACATGTCTGTTAAGACAACCCCTGTTACAGTAGCAACAGTCTACATATATACCTGCAATACATACATGACATCCCCTTGCACTAAGAGGTTGAGACTACTGGTGCTGAGGTAGGACTCCACTCCATGTTCTGGACATATGGTAAATATATGGATATATATATATATATATATATATATATATATATATATATATATCCATATAGCTGTATAGATATATAGACATATACATATCTACATACATATATGGAGATATATATATATATATATATATATATACACACATACATATATATATATATATATATATATATATATATATATATATATATATATATACATGTACAGACACACACACATATATGTATATATATATATATATATATATATATATATATATACACACACACACACACACACACATATACATATCTATATATTCTACACTTATACAGATATATAGATATATATGCACATATAGTTATAGGTGTCTACATATATATCGACATAAATAGATATATCTGTATAGATATTTATGCACATATAGTTATAGATATCTACATATATATCAACAGAAATATATATATCTGTACATATATGATGTACACATATATATATATATATATATATATATATATATATATATATATACAGAGAGATCTATAAATGGCCATATATATGTTGCACTATACAGATGTGTATAAATATATATATCTATATATATATATATATATATATATATATATAAAAATATATATATATAAATATATATATATATATATATATATATATATATATATATATATATATATATATATATATATAGATACATGTACATGTAGACATATATCTACATATGTATATATCCATATCCCTGTCATGTGTAAACATTACTGCTGTGTATACCTTCCAAGAAGTATCACACTGTATGTATCTGATATGTGTATATTTAGATATAACAACATATGTGATGCAACAGTAATATCACTAACAAGTACTACACAATTGTAGAAGTCACAGCAATTGTTCAATACTATTCAATATGTGTACTGACAGATATATTGGAAGAACAACAACTGTTTTCACAGCTGTTTTGGTGTAGTGGTAAACTGTTGTAACTATAATGTAGAGGGTCCTGGGTTCAAAACCTGCAAGGACTGTTTATTTTGTTGCTGGGAAGAACAAGGGCTGTTGGATACAGAGTGGTTAAGGCAGTTCTGAGCAGCTTTAAGTGCGTTTGCGTGAAGCTAAGTGGTGCTAACATATGGGTAAACGTACAGGTGCTTACACCGTATAAGCTTTGCTTACCACTACGCAAATGTGCTTATCTATAATATTGCAGCAATGATGACATTTGCTAAGCATGGCTCAGCCCTGATAACCAGTGCTCACATTCCAGTCTGATAACATAGCAGGATAATGACATCTGTAATAAGTGTATGTAATCTCATATACATAACATGTGTCTATGTGCTGTCATTACAGTAGCAAGGGGTGTGAGTCTCCTGTCTGGAGTATATAAGACTTGTACAATACTATTATCCATGTGAATGTGTTACATACAAGGATAGTATCCCAGGTTATATGACGTCACACTGGCATGTAGTGTATCATGCCATTACTACTGTTGACAGTGCTTTCCTAAGCAAGCGTAGATTGCTAATTGTAGTACTGGCAACAGACACCCCTGCATGCATAGATGGACTCTGAGTTCTCTCTGTCATGTTCCTGGTGTGTGAGCTGTGTCACATTATATATCTCCTACTGGATAATGATCTGACATGTGAAAATTAACTGTACACTGCTGTCTGTATAGCACGTCAGTGAGAGCTGCCAACATGTACTAATGGCATACATATTGGTGTCAGACGTCTATCTGTCAACACATTCATCCTACTGCACAGCTAGTTGTCAAGCTGATGTCTGTCAGTCCCTGTACAGATGTGCAGATGGCAGGTATCCAGCTTGGATATGTACAGGCAACCTATGCTTGACTGACACTGACATGTCTGCCCAGTGGTGTTATAACTGGCACAGATAGGACACAACACCCTGTACACACCACATGCCACTGGTACCTCCACTACACTACCACAGTCAACAGAGCATGCTTGGGTACAGGTCTCCAATACAGACACTAACCATGTTTTGTGATACATGTTGCATACATGTCAACTGGATCACCTCACTGGCCATTTGCAGGAGGAACCCAGAGTATTGGCAGATGTATGTCACTCTCACCCTGAGGATCATCACAGTGGTGTCTGTAGATAGTTTGCCTGCTGGCACATGGCAGGTGGCAGGATACTACTGTATACACATCCCCTACACTTCCCATCTCCCAATGGACAATAGCCAGGTGCACACCTATGACCACCTGCAGTGATGCACCCCAGTACTGACAAATGTGTACGTGTGCATTACTGAGAATAGCAGTGTCCGTGTGTTAGTACACCTGTAGTTGGGAATACCATGAGGGCCTTCACACCCACCACAACACCCATTGCCATAGTTAGATGTAGCTGCTGTACCAGACATTACATGTACCCTGTTACACTCCTCTCCCTAAAGGCTACCTGAGCCTTGCAGTACTAGCACAACACTGTTGTTCAAATGGGTTGATAGGCATGGGATACCCACTGAGTTCTGGCAAGTGGGTGTATGTGCGCATGTGTGTATATCTGTAGCGTACAGCATTCCGAGGCCACATACACCTATTACAATATGCATTGCCACTCAGTATTATGGATAGTGATATTGCTGCCCACAGGGAAGGTATGGCATTGCATCACCCTACTATGCCTGTGGCATGTGCATTACATGCGTATCCCTGTAGTACCACTGTTGGGATGGACAATGGGTTGTATCGCAGTCCTGGTCAATGTGTGATGGTGGATATGTGTGAGTGTCATCATGGGTACCAGTGTGTACAATATCCACAGTGGAGTGTGGGTGCTGTGTACACTGTCATTAAACCATGGTACCCGCAGTACATGTCCCATGTACCACTGTATGATGACCACTGTCACCATCAACCATACAAGTAACTGATAACACAATCCATCTTAGTTATGCATGTGCTGTGTGCAGCCTACCAGTAACACATTGGGCACACTGACAAGTTAGTTAGCACTGATAGGCCCAGGTCCCTCGGATGTGTGTCTGCCTGTTATGTGTCTGTTATTGTATATATGATGGTATGTCACACTATGTATTGTCCATATACAACCATTACATCCCCCATTGCCATACTGTATATGCCTGGGGATGATCTGCATGTAACATGTAACCTGGAACACACCTCTTCCTACATCCTGTGTGTGCAATTAAAGCCACACACATCAGTAGCACTACATACCTAGGTAAAGGTCTAGTCCCAGTGTTGCCAAGTACGTGTGTGTGTGTGTGTGTGTGTGTGTGTGTGTGTGTGTGTGTGTGTGTGTGTGTATGTGGAGGGATCTACTTCAGGTTGCTGATTATACATGTGCCGGGGGGGTCACTTGCCCATGTGGCACAGGCAGTAACTGTTATATAGACCTGTGACATTTGTTTGACTGTATCCAGGATATGGGACAGCCATGGTGTCACCACAGTGCCATACTCTTGTGAGATATGACAGCAGAACATCCCCCCGCTGACACGTACACCTACAACACAAATGGATAACATTATGGAAACCACAATCACTCAGTCTTACTAACAGCTATAATGCATCATGGCTGGACAGCTACACTACCTGACATGTAAGCATTAAACATTACTGCTGACAACGTTACACAGCAGTACATTGGTACACTGTAGTACAGTCACCATGTGCATTGGAACCATATTAGCCTGCCATGTTATGGATGACAGGGATGTGGCACAGGTATCATCATATGGACACGGTGTGTTGTCGGATTGCCAGAGACCAAGGGTGGGCTATTCATTTGACACCATGTGTGTGGGTGAGGGGTGTAATTTGCTGATATGGGCATGGTGATGTGGTATGTGTAGGTATGCGGTTGCCTTATGTGTGTTTGTATATAGTGTGTGGGTATGCATGCACACAATTCTGCCATGTGGCTGCCCTATACAGGTGCACCCTCTAGATATGTATCTTCCTATACATATATCTGTGTCTGTATGTGTAGTTACATATATATGTATCTATATATATGTATATGTATCTGCATATATGTGTGTGTGTGTGTGTGTGTGTGTGTGTGTATGTATCTTTGGAATGTTTATTGCTTCCACATTGTACATTCCCTATGGTAGCCAGAGTGTACTGCATGATATGTTATTGATACCAGCCTGACATCATACAGGTGGGATGGATTACTGTTACCATCTTGTGCCCATGTTGTGTCAGGTCCTGGGTATGGGACTTGCAACAGTTGGTATTGTATTGTATTGCACGGCAGATCTGTTTTGCTGTGGGGGAGGGGGTGATATGAATACTTACAGGATGTATTTAGCTTGGACCCCCTAACCCCCATTAATGGCGCCTTTGGTGATATATGTATTTGTTATGTTCTCTTTTATATCTATCTCTCTCTCTCTCTCTCTCTCTATATATATATATATATATATATATATATATATATATATGCACTTATATATATATATATATATATATATATATATACACACACACACACACACACACATATATATATATACACATATATATTATTCTCAGCTAAAGCGTCTTCTGTGTGGAGGTTTTGCGTCAGGCCTGGCAAGTCGGTTTGTAAAAATCTACTGCCAATCATTAGTGGACTGGAGTTCCGCTGTGGCGACCCCTAACCGGGAAAAGCCGAAAGATACAACAAATATATATATATATATATATATATATATATATATATATATATATATATACACACGCATACACACACACACACACACACACACACACACACACACACACACATACATCTACATGTATAAATACATTTCCTGTACTGTTGAATGACTGTGCTGGATTTTATGTTTGTGAAAACATCAGGGTTGTGTATATCTGACATGGCTTAATGGTAAATCACTTTGGCTATGGTGTGCTGGGGGCTGGGTTCAAACCTTCTAGAGGCTGTTTATTTTGTTGCTGGGCAGAATAAGTGCCATTGGATACAGAGTGATTAAGGCACTTTTAAGTAGTTGTAAGTAGGTTTGAGCGGCTTTGCCCAGAGGTAAGCACGGCTAACTTCCGGTTACAGTTTTTTAACTGATTTAGGTTCTCAACTGCTTAACTTGTGTAGGCATTGCTTACCCCCAGACAAACAAGCTTAAACCCGCTTATTGCTGCTTAAAAGTGCTTACTCCCGCTTACCCTTGCACTAATTTCTTTAAAAGAAATGAAAAAGGATTGATAGGAAAGTGGTGAAAAAGGGGCACAAAGAGGGAAAGACAGTAGGGAAAATAGTTAGGGATGTGCAGGACAGGTGTAGGGAAGGTCCATAGCTGCCCATTTCTTCTACAGCAACAGCTGTGCATATACACTGAATTTGGATATAGATTTGGACACTCAAACCCCTGAGAGAGGGGTGAGGGCAACAATAATATGTTGTAAAGCCAATTAGATCAGATTACATGTGTCCAGTGGACACGTGTGTGAAATGGACAGCTATGTATGGGGCAAGCTTTTTTTGGGGAACAGATTGACCTTTTTTTTTTCGGGTGAGAATGGAATGTTGGGGAGGGATAGTAAGTATATTTGGGGAGGTAGGTTGGATAGGATAACAGACAAGATAGCATACAGGTGTGGTATATGACATATGTCGGGATAAATACATTGATGGGGAGGGGTGTTTGGAAATTGGAAGGCCATGAGCCCCCTAGTGGATACAGTGGGACTGAGGTCCCACCCATAGGCAGTCACCACTGCACCTTCACAGCCCTGAAGTTGGCTGTGCTGGTAGCTGAGTAGGAGGGCCAGACCAACCCTCTAGTTGTGACATGCGACACTCAAGCTGGTGCAGCAGATCTCCAAACTCCCTGCGGAGCTCACTATGCAACACGCCCCAGACCTGGCAATGGGTAACAGTGTCCTGTCGACGCCCACTCCTGGGGGGGCGAGCCCCATCCCCTGAGGCTGTTCCACATGAAGGCGGTGCAGGACCAGTGGACGAGGAGGTCCTGGGATGGGCCACAGACATGTTGGTGCCCACTGCCATGGCCAGATGAGGTGGTACAGGTGGGTCCACTGGGACCGGCCTTCCCAAACGTGCTATGGTGTTTTAATTTTACAACATATGTGGATTAGTAATAGTCAACACATTCCAGGATTAGGTATAACAGCATGCATAGATATTTACATTAACCCAAAACACAAGATATGGAACAGTTGCACAGCAAACCGAACACATGCATATATGGACCCACAGTGGCCATTACAACAGCATGCAGGTGCTTTGATGGCAGCATGCCACCAATGTGGGAGTATTTCAACATGGCACATGCAAAGAAACAAATTTATGTATTTATCATACAATAGGACATATGTCCCAACAGTATATTTAATGCAGCACATACCAACTGAGTTGTGTATTTAGTTTATTGTTGCAGATACGGTGGGGAGGAGAGAAAGATATCAATTAACAACTAGTATATTCCTGTAGTTCTCATTACTTTTCTAGTCAGTGCTGTGATCTGTACCTTACAGGTATTAGTACACTACCCTATGGCCTTAGTTTGGACAGTGATATGGATGTAGAAAACAATATACATGAACTGAGTTTTACCTGCAGTATATACCTCTTACCTGGTATACATGTGGAGGTATTGTTTGTTAACACTACCTAACTGTTCCTACACATATTCCCAGATTCCAGGTTGCTGTTATGCACATACCTGTACATCTCTTGTTGCACACACACTGGGCATGTCTTGACCACATGCAGGTGAACCGGGTCATATTTTGACTATTATCCTCTTAAAACTTTGGTGAGTTGTACAATGACAGGTTTGTTTTCATTGACATTTTGCAAATATGTACAGGCCTGACAGTCAGTTATATGACATGAAATGTTGCCTGCATGTCAGAGATTAGCACACTGATATGCCAGGGGGACAGAGTAACAGCCAACAGATATGAGCCAATTAACTGGACATTCTGGACAATTCTGTACACTTGTGGGGGTATGAGTCTGCATACAGCTTACTACCACTCCCAGGATTTGAACCATGCCTGTGTCTGCTAAAAATAAAACAGTGTCCATCACAGTTGGTTTGCTATATAGATACTGCTGTGTATCTCTTCTCTGATTTCTGTGTATAAGTCTCCTGTGGATTTACAATCTGACCTTATAATTCCAACACTCTTATACAGGATTTCCTAGACAGTTTTATTATGTAGCACAGTGTGGGTGACAGTGATGAGTAATACCTTATTATTCAGAGCAACTGCAACACTAACAATGCCATACAATACCAGAGTAAACAGTACCAGTACAGGATATCTATATTTTATTTCTAGGCACAGTTTTCATATCTGACAGACCTGTGGGGGCAATGTTTGTTAGTACTACCTGAATGTTGCCACACATATTACCAGATTCCACATTAGTATTATGCACATACGTCTCTCTCTATTACTACACACACTTTGGTCACAGCTTCACAACATGGGGGTGGAGATGGGACATACGTGGCCTATTATTCTCATAACATTTTGGGGAGGTGCTAGAGTGACAGGTTTGTTCTTATAGATGTCTGACAATCAGTTGTATTTCTTATTTGCTGCCTAAATGTCTGGGATCATCCCACTGATTTGCCAAGGGGACAGGGTGACAGGCAGCGGATATGGGCCAATTAACTAGACATTCTGGACATATCTGTCCAGTTGTGGGGTATGATTCTGCATACAGCCTACTACAACTCCCAGGATTCGAACCATGGCTGTGTGTGCTAAAAATGCAACAGTTCACATCTCAGTTGAGTGTGCTATTTGAATTATGTTGTCTCTTTTTTCACTGTTTTCTTTATAAGTCTCTCTCAGTTGTACTATATGACCTCTTGTGATTACAACAGTCATATACAGATATTCCTACACATTTTATTTATGTAGCACAGTGTGGGTAACAGTGCTTAATACAACAGTACTATTAAGAGACTGCAACTCTACATTACCATATGATACCAGAGTAAACACATGCAGTCCAGCAGTTAGACCTTTATTGTCAGGCTATTATGCTTTTATTTACATACAGCCTATATGAGACTCTTCCTGCCATAGTCTCTGGTGTATGCAGTACATGCCTTAAACAATACAGGTTTTATACAGGAGATTAACTTTCTACTACCTTTAGATTTATTTCCTATGACAGTATATGCAAGAGTATTACTAACCTGCCTCATGTCGCAACCGTGGCAATCTACAGGCATGGGCTTCCTGGTTCACAGCCTGCTCATCTGCCACTGTAAAAGAAATAAGAATAATATTTAGCCATACCTATCCATAATATACATGAGCTGGCAATTATTAAACAGGTAGTGGACTGATACTTACACGTGGCTGGGACATCCCCAATCCTCCTAGTCTCTTGGATCCACTAATCCAAGAGATCCCCCTTTCTTCGCTTCAGGTCACATAGTGATGCCTGACCTGCTCACCAGTTTGGGGTATACTAGTGGCACTGGTGAGGTCACGGGTGAGATGGTCTCAGGCTTCCGCTTTGTATTGGGAACCCTGATACTGGCCCTGCAGCAGTCTCTGGTCATGGTCTTTCACAAAGAGTCCTGCCATGACTCTGGACTCCTGGATGCTGCAGCGCTATGCCCAAAAGTGCACATCCTCTCCCATACCAGTCATAGTGCCTACAGGTGGAAGCTGCAACCAGTTATGAGATGTATTCCCACCTGTTGGGTTTAAATAGGGCCGATTTCCTGCACTTTGCCGTGATTGGATGGTTTTGAAAATGCTAAGCTATTGGCAAACCTGCTTACCTAAGGGTGGCATTGCTTAACAGGGTATACCAATGGGCAAACTGATTTAGCTGGCCTACACATTGCTTACACCTACTAAGCTGGGCTGTGCAATGCTTCACGTTGCTTAATTTTTAATTTTCATACTATTTGCTGTTTGGCATTGATTTATTATTCATTACATGTTATATATATGTTTGGTATCCATGATTCATGTGTATGTACACTGTATGGGGCCCTTGTGTTTATTAGGGATTTCAACACTTTATTACAATGACACCTCACATCTGGGCTTAATGCAATACTCCAGTTCACATATTTATGTTATGTAGTAGGTTATACAACATCAAACTGTATCTAGATTCCTTTCACATGTTCAGTTTGATTTTCGTATAGTGAGGATCTGTTTGGTGATACTTCAGCCTTATGTACTGTTGTGATGGCTTAGTGGTTAACTACTGTGACTATAGTATTCAGGGTCCTGGGTTCAAGACCTTTCTAGCCAGAACAGCGACTGTTGCATACAGAGTGAGTAAGGCAACTGTAAGCAGGTTTGTGTGAAGGTAAGCAATGCTAACCTCCAGTTAAACATGCTTACAGAGAGTTAGCTTCAATATTGCTTAACCTGTGTGCGCATTGCTTACCCCCTTGCAAATGGGCTTAAACCCACTTAAATACACTTTCTCTTGCTTAATACTGCTTACTTCCACTTACCCCTGCACTAATTTAGACAGTAATGTAAAATGTTTTTTGGGAAGGTGGTGGAGTTGGAAACTCTATGGATTTATATCCCTGATTAATGTGTACATTTACTGTATGGGGCACTTGTGATTATCTGTGGATTTTACAACATTATGACAATGACACCTCAAATCTGCATTTAATGCACTACTCCATTTCACAAATATATGTTATTTAGTAGGTTATGCAACTAAAAATATTGTTCATAAAGTGATGTGACATGGAAAATGGAATGTACTGGAGTAAGACTCGAACTGTGAATGACTGCTCGTAAGGTGAATGCTCTGCCCACTACACTATTGCAGCACTTCTTCATTTGCATATAGCTTGATTTTCTTCCTCTTGTGCCATTTAAGATGCAATAAACGTAGCTAAGCAACGGGCAAACCCGCGCACCTATGATTAAATTTTATCTGTTTCATAAAAAAAAAAATAGCTTGTTTATATTTTATATTTTAACTATTGCTCTTATAAACTTGGGGGGATGTTGCTGGGGGTATGCAGACACCTATGAGTGGTCTTGCTCATTCTTATTGCTAACCCACTGTTCTTGCTTGCAGGGGCATGTATATTCTAAGAGCTCTGCTCTCAGACACACCCCCTGCCCTCGTGCATGCTCTATGTCCGTTTAGGAGCTTAGGCAGCACGCCTTCATTAATATGCTTGGCGCGTTGCCATCCAGCTCCTAAACTGCTGCTTCCATGCAGGACTAAGCTAGTTCTGCATGGAAGTATAGTGAATCCGGGGGGTAGGTAAAAACAATGAACATCATAGGGTGTGACTTGAGCTTACTACCTTACTGAATGAAAGAAATGCTTGAAAGCATGCACTGCTATATAGAAAATTCACACATTATATATATATATATATATATATATATATAACACACATATACATATGTAATACACAGTCTTTTAAATGCAACTTTAGATATAGCATTTATATAGTTGTAAAAGTGCATGTATAAAATATACATAAAAGATTACATATATAAGTAAGCACACTTTATTAGTGGTACATTTAAAAAGAAAAAAAATAGAAAAAACTATCTAAACAAGGGTCTGGATTTAAGCTTGGGCTTAAGTGGCACATATTAGTTTAAACCATGCCCTGAATCTCCCCTAAGTCTAATAATCTATCTGGCTTCTAACTGCCCAGTCATATTACATATGCCCCCCCCCCTCCCGCCGTTGTTGTCAAAAAGTCTGCCTATGGCCATAAACTTAAAGGTGTGTTCAGAGTTAGTACCGATAACATGCTTGGGCAAAACACTAACTTTATTTTTGATACTGATATAGCAAATATGTTCTCAAATCCTTCCTTTAAAGGGTCTGTTTTGCTATATAGAATTTTTTACATTTAAGGCAATGAACTAAATAAACTGTATGTTGTCTGTCACATGTGGCTTGCACCTGAAAGTGAAACACTCTGTTCTGGTCTGAATGATCAAAGCTAACTGTGTTATCAATGTATTTACAATAGTTGCATTTACCACATGGTTATGTTCCAACTGCTCTATTAGACTGAAAAGTTTTCTTAGGATAGCATGACTGCCTTTTAAGGGACTTCGTGTTCCTAAATAGAAACTTAGGCTCAGTATCTATCACCTCACAAATATCCCTATCGATAGTAAGAACACCCCAATGTCTCCTTACTATATCCATGTAGGAAGAAACATTGCCTGAATAATGTAAAGGAACCTTAAGTTTCATTCTAGGTGACTGTCTAGGGGCCTGTTTACCTCTATAATTTCATTTGGAAAAATAAGGCTTGGCTACCGTTCTCCTCAAACCTGTCACCTCATTGACATTAGTTAGAACATCTGCCTCATTATATCGTCTCTCTATCAATTCTTGACTCAACACCTTGACCTGCTAATGAAAATCTTCTTCACGTACATTAAGTCTTGAGGTTCTGAACACCTGATTATAGATTACATTCCTAAAAATATAAGAGGGGTGCATGCTGTCATGGGAAAGCAAGTGTTTGACATGTCAGGGTTTCTTGTAGAGCTTAGTCTATATACTGCCAGTATCTCCAACTTCTACACAAACATCTAAAAAATTAATACTTGATTTAGAGTATGTAGAAGTGAATCTCAAAAAAGTAGTACTTGTATTGATGTAACACTCAAAATCTTTAAACTGTTCTTCAGTACCCTCCCACAGAACAAACATGCCATCCACAAACCTCCTATAAAGGAGCACATTCTGATAAAAAGGTCCTTGTAAGAAATGTTCCAATTCCCAAACAGCCATGACAGAGTTGGTGTAGCTGTTGGCACAGGATGTGCCCACAGCCATGCCATTATGCTGCCAATATATTTTACCATCAAATAGGAATACATTATTCTCAAGCAGGGTGGGAGGGTGGCCTAATGGCTAAGGTGTTTGCCTTACAACCACAAGGTGCAGGGTTTGAGTCTCACAAGGGGTAATTGGCTAAGCTTAAAATGGCTCGAAAGGGAATTTAGCTTAGTACTTATCTATGAACACATCTTAAGAGAGCACTAATCTTGACCAACTCATCTTCACTAGTATTACTAAACCCTCTTAAAAAGCATTCAGTGCTCTCTACACCCTGATTCTTGGGTATAACTGTAAAAAGTGATGTAACATCCAGTGTTACGAACAACAAACTCTGTTCACTGTTGCTATAATTTTCCAGAAAGGCACACAGATCACTTAAGAAATGTTCAGTGTCATTCAATACGATTATTTTATCTAGCATAGGTCTAAGATACTTTTCCAGATAGATGGAAATGGATCCAGTGCACCAATTTCGACCAGAGGCAATGGGGCGTAAGGGTGGATTTGTGCTGTCTTTATGTAGTTTGGGGAGTCCCTGTATAACAGGTACAGTGGGATGCATTATTAAAAAATACTCATAAAGATTTTTGTCTATTAAATTTCTACTTAACAGTGCATTAAAAGTGTCACTAACATTCTTTATCAAAAATTTTACACGACCATAGTAAACCTTTGTATAAAAGGCATCATCTGCTAACATGGTCAGCATTGCCTGTTTATACCACTCACTGTCAAGCACTGCTATAGGGCCTCCCTTATCTGCTGGTCTCAAGACTATTTCAGAATTACTCTGCAAGCTTTTCATTGCTAAATGTT
Organism: Protopterus annectens; assembly: GCF_019279795.1. Classification (NCBI taxonomy): domain Eukaryota; kingdom Metazoa; phylum Chordata; order Ceratodontiformes; family Protopteridae; genus Protopterus; species Protopterus annectens. Next base: position 332,636,872 of record NC_056739.1, read on the forward strand.
CACCCTTGGTTAAATTAAACATTTTTTCTTCTTACTTTAACATTAGAAACTTCAGATGAATTTAATTTGTAAATATTATCCGAGCACACTTTTTCAAAAAGAGTTATTAATGGGTATAAAGGTACTAGATTTCCTAATGATGTCATGTTAATCAGAATTACTGCTGTCTGCATCTTTATACATAAGTTTAAGTATTAGATTTCTAGTAAAAAGCTTGATGCCTAAAATGAAATCTGTAAAGTCAGAGTACCTGGTAGGAATGAATGATAAATCCTTATGGAGAAGTCCCAGCTCATCTTCTGTAAGGGTATATCTAGAAAGGTTCCAAACTAAGCTTTTTTCACAGTTGTGAATGCCTTCTCGATGCTCATGGGGTTCACAGCATTTTTCTCCAGCTTCCTCTTTTGCCTTCTGTGGCTGCGACTTTGTGGATGTTCGTGATGCTGAAAAGTCTTCAATTCCCTCACAGGTAAAGGGAAAAACAGTCTCTGCTGAACTAAAGGAAAAGAAGAACCCACTCCACAGGTTGGAGCAGTATTAATAGTACAGTCAGTGGCAGGGGAATTGTGCACCTGAGCTGTCACTTGAATAGTTTTCCTTCTGGCGCCAAGGTCTCTAGTGGATTCCCCTATGCTGTCCCCAGCAGGTGATGTGATCACATCACTCACTAGGGGAACCATCGCTTCACCCATGGAGGCAGGATTCAGTGGGGGGAGCAGTAGAAACAACTGTTGCACTCAAACTGGAATCCACCCTCTTACTTTCATTATATCTTGGCCAGGTAAAAACATTGCCAGACAGAAACTCCTGGCAATCCCTGGAAATTTTCTTCATTTTTTTATTTATTTATTTTATTTTACATTTGTTGACCGGGCTAGCCTATCTGGATATATGTCCATTTTCAGTAGAGGCCCGGGAACGAAAGCTCCATTGAGTATTACATGCTTTCAGAAGGTGTTACAAAAGAAGTAATAACAGGTATAAACTAACAGTAAACAACTAGTATATAATTTTTTTTTTTTTAATCAGGAGATTGCATATTACAATCTGAGAACCAAAAAATACAAAAACTATAACCTACGTAATGTGCTTCACAAAAATCATTACAATACAAAAAATCAATACATACATTTTATAAGAGGAATGCTGAAGTGTAATGAGAGGTAAAGAAAAGCTGAAAGGAGTGTAGAGAGAAAAAAAAATAGGGAAGAAGGAAAGTAAAGAAAAAAGGAAAACAGAGTAAGTCTCGTTATGTTTCCAACAGAGTTTGAGAACAGGCAGTCACCTGTAGAGTTATAAGGACATAGCCTTTTTAAAGAAGTATTGTGTAGATGGGTCTAAAAAGTGGGGGAGAGGTCTGGGATCAGATATCTGAGGGTTGATTATACCATATTTTCCACCAAAGTTGGAGAACAGGCAGTGTGTGTTGAGTTATAGGGTGTAGTAGGGAATAAAATGGCAGAAGACATAGTATTAGTCTGGGTTACTACAGGGGCATAGCCATTTTGTATTGAGATGCAGTTTTAGATTCCTTTTAAAAAGTGGGAGAGAAGTCAGAGATGAGATATCTGAGGGTAGTTTATTCCATATTTTTCCAACAGAGTTTGAGAACAGGCAGTCACCTGCAGAGTTATTAGATATAGTGGTTTTGATCAATAGTTTGTTTGAAGAGCGTAGCTGTTTCTGATTATAATAAGGTGTGATGTGGCAAGATAGTATTGGAGTTTTGGTGGGTTGGTGCAGGGTTTTGTGGGCTATTATGAGTTGTTGAAGTTTGAGCTGATTAAGAAGTTCTAGCCAACTTAGTTGTTTTAGGTTCAGGCAGTGATGTGTTCTAAAAGGGGCTCCTGTAACAAATCTAGCAATATTATTGTAAGATATTACTAGCTTATTGAGGTTTTTCTTTGATAGATTGGTGTATATGGGGGAAGCATAGAGTAAAGTAGAGATAAGGTGAGTTCTGGCTAACGTAGTTCTTGCAAGTGGAGCAAGAAAGGGTTTGATTCTGTAGAGGGTTCCTATTTTTTTGTTCACTGATTTTATAGTAGCGTTGATATGATAGTCAAAGTTTAGATTGTTGTCTATTGTTATTCCTAGTAATTTTGTGGTAGCATCAGGAGAAATGATAGTACTGTCATTGGATGTGATAGTGAAGTGTAAGGGGATGTGCCTTCGGGTAGGTGTGAAGAGAAGCAGTTTAGTTTTCTTGGGGTTAAGTAGTAGGCAGCGATGTGAGAACCATTGTTCTACAGTGTTAAAGGCTTTTGGGGTAAGAGACTGGATTCTGTTTGAGAGGTAGATGTACAGATAATGGTAGAATAATCTGCATATTGAATACAGATAGTATCTGGGATAGCTAATTGCTGGTCGTTGATAAAGATGGAAAAAAGAAGTGAGCCTAAGATGGAGCCTTGTGGCACCCCAAGAGAGATGGGAAGATGATCAGATAGTGAATTTTTCCAAAGTACTGCCTGCTGTCAGTTTTCAAGGTAAGATTTAAACCAAGTTATGGCAGGAGTATCAAGTGAAAGAGAAGTCAGAATGTGCAGAAGTAGTTGGTGGTTCACCATGTCAAAGGCTTTAGATAAGTCGATGAAGAGTGCAGATGAAAGACTATTTTTGTTGCGATTAAAGTTGATGGAGATTGTAAATGAGAGCAGTGCAGTGGTGGTACTGTGGGAAGGTCTAAAACCATGCTGACAATTGGCTAGTAGGCTGTTTTGTAGAAGGTGGTTTAGCAGTTGTTTATGGATAAATGTTTCCATAATTTTAGCAATGGGGATAATAGTGCTATAGGACGATAGTTAGAGAAGTCCCTAGTGTTTCCCCCTTTGTGTAGTGGGATGATGTGAGATATCTTCCAGATTGAAGGGATAGTTCCTTCATTAATAGATCTATTTATCAAAATAGAAATGGGATAGGCAATGGCTTTAGCTCCTATTTGCAGGAATTCAGCAGGTAGATTGTCTGCGGAGCGGGTGGTAGGTTTAAGTTTTTGGAGTAAGGATGAGATAAAGGAAGTAGGAATAGGTAGTAGATGAAATGTGGGGGGTGGATTAGCAAAAGATGGAAGTAGCTTAGAGGTATCAGGAGATAGGTGGCTAGCAAGAGTTTGAATATTATTTGTGAAGAAAGAGTTGAAAGCATTAGCTGTTTGTGTAGGATTTTCTGGGTTAGAGTCTTGTGGGTCAGGTGTTATAGATTGCCCTGGGGATAGAAGATTATTAATGCTGGTCCAGAATTTTTTAGGTTCCTTTTTGGATGCTTGTTGTAGATGAAGGTAGTAGTTCTTTTTGTCTGTCAGTATGGCTTTTTTTGTACTATTTCTACATTCTCTAAAGATTTGACGGTCAGCTAGGTTCTTAATGTTACACCATTTTGCCCAGGATTTGTTTCTGATAGTGATTTTTTGTCTAGTATTGTTGGTCAGCCAGGGGGCAGGTTTGGCTTTGGTTCTGATAGTACGTATTGGTGCATGCTGGTCAAGAATAGCAAATAATGTGGAACTGAAGTACTGTACTGCATCATTGAGAGGAAGAAGTTTTAGAGGAGACCAGTTACATTGCCTCAGTTCTGTCAGAAAGGATTCTGAGTTAAATTGCTTTTTAGAACGTAATGTTCTGACTGTGTTTTGAAAAATTAGATTGGTTTTATGCCTAATAATATATGTTAAAGAGTGGTATTTTGCTTAATAAGTTTCCTTTCATACACAGAAAAAGAGACCAAAACATCAGTTGTGTACTTATCTAGTAACTCTTGACCAAACTGGTTCAAAAGGTCATCATGCTGCTGTTTGATAGACACTAACAGCATTTCAATTTCTTTCTCTGCTGAGGCTATCAGAAAGGATTCAAGAACATATTTACTATATCAGTAGGATAAATAAAGTTAGTGCTTTGGCCAAGCATGTTATTGGTACTAACTCTGAACACACCTTTACGTTTATGGCCATAGGCAGAATTTTTGACATCAGTAGGGGGGAACATATATAATATCACTGAGCAGTTAGAGGCCCAATGGATTATTAGACTTATCTGAGATTCAGGGCATGGTTTAAATGAATATGTGCCACTTAAACCCAAGCTTAATTCCAGACCCTTGTTTAGATAGTTTTTTTCTCTTTTTTCTTTTTAAATGTACCACTAATAAAGTGTGCTTACTTATATATGTAATCTTTTATGTATATTTTTATACATACACTTTTACAAATATATAAATCCAATATCTAAAGTTGCATTTAAATGACTGTGTATTACATATGTATATGTGTGTTTTATATCTATAAATATATATATATATATATATATATATATATATATATATATATATATATAAACACACACACGTGTGAATTTTGTATATATTTTTCATAAGTGCCATCTACTGATAGCAGTGCATGCTTGCAAGCATTTCTTTCATTCAGTAGGGTCGTAAGCTCAAGTCACACCCTGTGATGTTCATTGTTTTTAATCTAATTTGTATCATGTAACTACTAGTGCTTGCTAGAGGTTGTAAGGTTGTATAAAAAGATGCACATTTCAGTTGTATTTATTAGTATCTGATGAAGCAGATTTTCCTGCGAAAGTGCTTATGTTTTAACAAACTTCAACTGAAATTGGAAACCTTGGTCGCACTTGAGTTCTTCTGTGTTTTTATTATTTCTTCAGATGGTGTTTATGTCTTATTATTCACAACTTTTATATGCTGCATATATATATATATATATATATATATATATATATATATATATACACACATATACACACTCACACACATATATACTGTAGTTATATATACATATATATATATATATATATATATATATATATATATATATATATATATATATATATATATGTATAGATCTAGGATGTTTTCTCAAGTGAGCAAACGTCCAAATCCATAATAACTGAATACACTTTAAAAAAAACGTTTTTATCGAAAAAGCCCTTTCGTTAAATCGTGTTACAAAAAAAAAAATAAATAAAACACTACATTTACATTGTGCCCCCTACTTTAATATTCTCTCTCCGAGACTGCACTACAGTCGGGAAAATGGAAATTTCCCTTACCCGCACCGTAGTACAGCCTCTGCAACAAGTATACTTATGCGAAAGTGCTTCTTCGGTGAAAAGCACTTTCACATAAGTATGCCCGGCCGTTTGGGTTTCAAGAGAGAGCTTGGATAAGGCAGTCCATTATAATATTTACCATGTATTCCACTGCCTCCCCTAGCTAGAAGAAAGCACCCTTACATATTTCACAAACTTACTTATGCAACATGAATACAAAGGAGATATATCTGTATTACTTTTTTAAAGGTGAAGTACAGAACCTAAATATCCAAAGACCAGTACTCTCACTGTACTACTCAATTATCTAACCTTTTTTAATACAATTCTTATAGGCAACTATCCTTATATAATTCCATCATTTGTCAAAAACACTATACAGTAATTAGTGATGACCAGCATCCTCATGTAAGTTGGCTACACAGACCCAAATCGTACTAACCTGAGGCAACAAACTATGACAGACTGAATACTACCCCATCCCAAAAACAAGATATAAGCCTTCAAACTAATACAGAGATGCAAAGACACCACCTACAACCACCTACAATATCAAGATGATTTAAACTTTCCTACAATAGATGTGAAAGACTTGTATTCATCAGTTCCCCACACAGAGGGAATTGAATGGGTGAGTTTATTACTACATGATATGGGAGCCCCCCAGAATGAAATAAAATTGATGGCTGAATTATTGGACACAGTTCTTTCCAACAATTAGATCACTTTTAACAACTGATACTACTTAAAAAAAATAGGAGTGACGATGGGCTCTCCATGCAGTAGTACATTTGCAAATTTAGTAAAGGCCTACTGGGAACATAAACATGTTTTTGGTGTAACTACATACACAAGTAAGATTAAATATTATATACGTTTCCTGGATGATATATTTATCCTGTTCCAGGGTAACCAACAGGAGGCTTCTAACTTTTTAACTTACTTAAACAACACTAGTATATTCTTAAAATTCACATATAATTTTTCACAGGATGGAATTGCTTATTTGGATGTTGAGTTAAGTACGAATAGACAAAATCAATGTTTTAAAGCCAGGATTTATAGAAAGGAAACATATTCAAATGCATTTCTTCACTATAGTAGCTGCCATCCGGCCCATCAAAAACATTCGGTTGTTAAGGGCCAATTTGTAAGGGCAGCTCGAATGGTTACGGATGACAACCAGTTCATTGAAGAATGCTCAACACTTATGGACATGTTTAAAAAGAGAGGTTATCCTATTTCAGTCCTACAAGAAATTTGTCAGGAAGTGAAAAATAAAAGAGAAGTGGGCTTTTAGAAAGCAATATTATCAAGTAACCAGAGTTTAGAAACAAACAGTTGTACATTACAGGATGGAACACCAAATAAAAATGAAAACAGACTTATTATTACGTATTGTATAGACAGTTATGATTTTATAAATATTTTAAGGAAAAATTGGGACTTGATAAACATGGATACACATCTACCAAGAGGTCCTATTGACTTCCTTTGAATAGTTTATAGAAAAGGAAAAAACTTAAAGAACCTAGTGGAAACTCGGTACTCAAACTTTGTTACATTTACCCATGCAGGTATGAACAAGTGTTTGTCATGCCCCTATTGTAAATATATGGAGCAGGGAACAAAATTTAGTATAAGAGGTTTTGAATACAATACTAAGTACAAATTTGATTGTAACTCCAAGAGAGTGGTATACCTGGCTAAGTGTCACACCTGTCCTGCCTTCTATATCGGCAAAACTGACAGAAGGCTTAGGGACAAGGTCTATGAACACACATACGATATTAGATCTAACAAATCAGAGAACGCATTGGCCAGGCTCATTATAAAAGCACCCACCCACGGTTTTACTTTTAGGGCTATAGATTGTATTGCCTATGACCCTAGAGGTGGGCCTCTTTCCTTGCTCTTAGAGAAATTAGAATTGAATTGGCAATTACGTACCTTTGCATGTTACCCTCCGGGCATGAACAAAATGTATTCAATTAAATGCATTCTACAACTTAAAAATTTGGTTAGGAGTTGACCTTTATGCTGTGTTTAAAATGGTCTATGCATACTATTGTCTTAGAGTGTGTTTGACTTTCATCTTTTTAAGTACGGTTTTGCTGTTTTTTACTTACATGTTTTTATTTACATGCTTTTAAGGTTTATTATACTCGAACACAAAACATAAATATAAATACACACATACACTGTTAATTTTAATTTTAATTGCATTAATATTTTATAATAGATAATTATTGGTTTTAGATGTTTTACACTGATCTTTTACACTATTTATCTATTATTTTAAAATATTATTTTAAAATATTGCTTTAAAACAATGTGTTAGATGAGAACTGTTTAAGCTATATACTTTAGGTAATGAATGAAGGTGGTTGCCACTTTAAGAGCAGCTGATTCCTGCTGATTCAGGAACCAGCTGACGTTTCACTTCCTATACAGTGTATGGCCTATGTTGTATAATTATCTGAAGAAGTTGGGCAATGTGGCCTGATGAAAAGCGCTTTATGTGATTTTCTGTTTTTTGTAATAAACAGTACGTTAACTCATCATGCTTGCAGGATTTATTTGGGCAGTTGGATACACTGTGGTGCTTCTTCTTTTGGTAGTACTAATACAGAGATGCCTTTAATCTTTATGTAAATTCCCAGAAAACTTGTACCATATGCCCCCCCCCCAAAAAAAAAAAACACTGAAATATCATGCTTCACTAAAATGATCCAAACAGATAATAATCTAGAACATCTGTTTTGCCTGCTTAAGCTTCAGTTGTAAAGTAAGCTTAGTGTGATCCCTGTCACTGGTTGCATTCTGCATGTTGTTCAGGCTATTGGACTAGCTCATAGGTTCATAGGTTTATAGGTAGGTACTAGGCTATCTGCCCGAGGGCATTTATAAACCTAGCCAGAGTGTGTCAGCTTTCACCGCCCCATTGATTAATTAATTGAGCCTCTGTCAAGAAGAGTCAATGAAGTGATCCCAGGGGTCTATTTTCTGTTACCCATCCAATCGTCAAGGTTTCTCTTGAAGAGTGTTAGTGAGGGGCTCTGCCTAATGTAGTTAGGAATTTTGTTCCAAAGCATGGGGAGTCTCTGTGACAGGATTCTATCCCTCCAGCATGTTCTATTAATTGTTGTGGCGAGGTTTAGCTCACGAGAGTGAGTGGCTCGCAGTGACTTGGATTTCTTTAGGTGGAGCATGTCCATCAATTCTGAGTTGGACATGGCTTTGTAAGTCAGGCAGAGATCACCTCTGAGTAAGTGATATGCCACTGAGTACAGCTGGAGTTTTTCCAGTCGGGCTGCATAGGACATATGTTTGAGGCCAGTAATCCTCTTGGTGAGGTACTTTTGTGGTCTTTCCAGCTGTTGGAAGTGTCTTGTGAGGTACATCCCAAATGGGGCATTGTACTCTATGATGGGTCTGATGAGTGACGAGTAGAAGTGCACTATAACCTCTTTATTTCTAGATGCGAACCCTTTAGTAATTAAATGGGTTACTTAGAAGGATTTCCCAACTACTTTGGCAATATGATTGTCAAAGGAGAGATTACTATCTACCTGGGTCCCCAGATCTCTTATTACCTCTTCTGTATTAATGGGGCTGCCAGCTATGTGGTAATTCATGGGTGTTTTGTTTTTCCCAAACGGGATGACTATGCATATTTTGGCATTTAACTTGAGACCATGATTTTGACACCAGGTGTTTGTCTCAGAAAGGCCCTTTTGGAGAATGTCTGTGTCAGACGGAGAGTTGATTATGGCTCCCAGTTTGCAGTTATCGGTGAATTTGGTTAGCCATAGTCCTCCTGTATTTGCCTGTACTTCTGAGAAGTATATGCCGAAAAGTTGGGGTCCCAGGACCGAGCCTTGTAGGACACCATTTGTGACTAGTTTAGAGTCGGACCTGGAGCCCGCTATTCTTAACATGTGAGTTCTTTCTGTAAGCCAGTTAGCAACCCATCTCATGCTGTAGGGGTTTATGTTCAGGCTGGTGAGTTTTTCTATAATTCCTGAGTGGGGAATGGTGTCAAAAGCCTTGGCGAGGTCAAGGTAGGCTGAGTGAACCACCTTCCCCTCATCTATGGCCTTGGTGACTGTCGTGAAGAAGTCAACCAGGTTTAGTAGGCATGATCTGCCCTTAACAAAGCTGAATTGGGTCAGGCCAAGTGTTTGGAGGTTCCCAATGTCTTTGTTAATGAGTTCCATGATGATGCACTCCATAGCCTTGCAGACCAGGCTAGTCAGGCTTGTGGGGCGATAGTTACCAGAGTCCGTTGTGGCCCCTCCTTTGTGGAGTGGAATAACTGTTGCTGTGCACCATTCTATCGGCATGCAGCCTGTGGAGAGGCTGAGGTTGAACAATGTGTTTAGGTGGGGGGTTAGTTCATTCTGTAGTTCATGCAAGACGCAGCCTGGGACACCATCTGGCCCCATTGATACTGTGCTTTTGGCTTTTGAAAGGGCTGTTTTCACCTGTGAGTCTGTGATTTCTGGGACACTACATTTTACTGGTATTGTTGTGGGCCCTTTTGGGGGTAAGAGGGGGGGTGAGGTTTGCACTGAATCTATCTGCCAGGATGTTGGCAATATCAGTAGATTCAGTATATTTTGTGCTATTTTGAACTAGCTCAGAGTATATCTGTGAGTTGCCACTTAGATTCTTGACATAGCTAAATAAGGCTTTGTGGTTATCTTTCAAATCCTTGGCTATTTTTCTTTCGAAGTTAGCCTTGGATGATTTTTATGAGGGACCTTAGTTTCTTACTGATACTGATCAGGGATGTCTTTCCTACTTGGGATATGCCTTTTTTCTGAACTAGTTTCCTCCTTCTATTGTATAGCCTGTTTATGGCAGGGGTCCACCAGACTGGTTTCCTTCTCTTAGGGGAGCGAGTCTTGGTTTTGCTAGGGATGGCATAATCCATGCATCCTTGTAGGTGCTCATGTAGTGCATTTGTAAAGGTTCCTGCATCTTGGACACTGTTATCCTTTAGCGTGGGGGCTGTGAAACTTACCACCTCTGTCTTAAGTAAGGTGAAGTTTGCTATAGAAAAGTTTTTTCACTGTGATTTCCTTGGTTGGTAGTGGTGGTGTGGTGTGGACATCCAGAGTGATTAGTTTATGGTCTGATCTAACCAGTGATGGGTTGACCTCTGGTGTGGAGCACCTGTTGCCCATGTTGGTGATGATCAGGTCCAATATGTTTTCACCTCTGCTAGGGGAGTTTACCAGCTGATCCAGGGCATTTGAGTTGATAAATTCTAGGAAGCGCTGGACCTGGGAGTTTGTACTTGAGTAGTTTTCCCAGTTAACAGTAGGGTACTGAAATTGCCCAATATCAGGGTGTTCGGTAGGACCTTCATGTTTTCTGGTGTCTCCAGAAAGCTGGAGTGGTGGTCCTGGGTCATGGAGGGTGATCTGTAGCAGGCCACAATTTGCATTGCAGATTTGCCCAATGTTAGTTGCACATGGATGATCTCAGAGGTATCATGCTGTATCACTAACCTGGAGGTGTAGGTATCCTTGAGAAATATGGATACACCCCCTCCTTTTGTGTTTTGGTCCATGTTCTGTGGCCGAAATGTGTGGTATGAGTTGTAGCCTGGTAGTGCTGGGGTGCTCTGTGGAGCCTTGAACCAGGTTTCAGTTACTGCACAGATGTCGACGTTCTCCATACTGAGGAGTGCTTTGAGCATGTGCATTTTGAGATTTAAACTCTTGGCGTTGAGTAGCATAACCCTCAGTTTTTTATTTGTGCTGTTTACGGAGGTGGGTTTGACTTTTGAGCCTTGCCTAAAAAAGGCACTATGGGGGCAGCAAGAGCCTTGGCCAGTATTTGAAAACCTAGGGGTGACAGGTGCAAGCCGTCTCTTGTGAAGCAACGAAGCTTGTCGAGCATGTCGTCCGAGGCTGACAGATACTGGATCCCCTTTCAATGACACCAGAAGCTTAGCCAATTGTTGAAATTGATCTTTTTTTCTTTATACTGCGGTATCATTCTTGGTGAGGGCAGGATGCTACTCAGGGTCAGGGTCATACCCGCCTGGGCTACATGATCAGAGAGCTCTTCCATTTCTCTTTTCATGTAGTCCAGGGAGGTACGTCTCAGGTTATTCACACCAACATGAACAATGACAGAGTCATATTTTTACTTGTTCTGGAGTGATCTAAGTACTTGTGTTATGTGGCAGATTCTGGCTCCTGACAGGCAGCTAACAGTAACCTTCTCCTTGTCCAGCCTAGTGAGTGGGACATCAGTGTGCCTGACTATAGAGTCACCTATTACTAGTGTGTTAGGTATGTTATTTTGCCTTAAGGGCTGTGATTGTGTGGCACACTGATTTTGTGTTTTATGTGTTGTCTGGTTTGTGACGGGAGGTGCAGGTTTTTTGAGTGTCTGCTTTGGTGGTCTCTGATGCTTTTGCAGGTTTTTATTTAGAGCCTCCGAATATGATTTTGTGTATTTATGTGTATTTTTTGCCAGTGCTGGTTTAGTATGTCTATGTGAGGCTGGAGGTGTGGGGCAAGTGTTAAACTTCTACTCATGACTGCCTATTCCAGTCTTGGGTGGAGAGAGCTTAGTCTCCAATTTAGCTATATGATTGCATCTCTTGCATATGTTAATGTTTTGTGTTAGGAGGAGAGTGTTGTCTGTGTACATGAGGCAGTTGTAACATTGCCTCAGGATACCCAGGTTCACCAGCTGGACTGGAGAGTATGCCTGAAATTGCCCTTTGGTCATGCCTGGATAGTAGGGTGAGCTGCTTAGTCACTTGGTTGGTGAGGGATGAATAATGAGCCTTGCCCTGCTGGGCAATCAAGTGTCAGGGTACATTAGTGCTTGCTATTAAGTCTGAGAAAGTGCTGGACTGTAGGATGCTTTTTAAGTGCTTTGGTTGAGAGTTAAACTACTTTCAAGGGAAAAAACTAAAGAAGAGACTTGGGGGAGCCGGGAATAATTTAGCCCTAGCTAACTGGCACTGCCCGGATGTGCAAAAACTTGTAAACATGGTTTTTATAGCAGGGAAATGAAAGAGATAGAAATTAGCCCAAAATGACCTATAAACTACTAACTTCTGGGCTGGAACCACTCCTCCAGGGACAGATGGCTGCTCAAAGTTCCCTCTCTCACAGGTGAACAGAGAAACCTCATTCTATCCAAGTAAGGTATGGGCAACTCAGAAACTTGTAACACAGCCCTGAATTCAGCACTAGCCTGAAAACAAGACTATACTAGCTTAGAAAGGTGGGAAACAAGGCAAAATTGTTTTTGAAAAGATAAGGCAAAAACAGTAAAAAATACACTTAAAACAGCTTTAAACGACTACAAACAGTAAAAAAATAAACTTAAAACATCTTTAGATGACTACAAGCAATTAGAAAAGGCTTTTAAACAAATTACCCAGTTAACCAGTAAAAAATCTCAAAACTGAGCCCTGTTCCTGTAGTCTTCAATCAGACAAGTTCTAACTGCACACTCCTGCCACTGGGGTGCAGGGGAACCTTCTCCAAAAAAGAAGACCTGGATTAGTGCTCAAGTTATACAAACATAGCTAGATTCAGCAGACTTGAATCTAGTTTATGCAACAGCAAACAAGGCACACCAATTTCAGTAAGAAACAGTTCAAATATGTAGGCACTATAAGCCTCTAACCAGAAATTCCCAGCTCAGAAGGGCAGAGTCCAGCCTCTCCTCCCACAAGAGTGCAGACCACAAACCTTCTTAATGTAAAATAACTGGCCTGAAGCCCAAGTGCTTATACCAGAGCTAATGCACTTTTAGAATAACAGACACTGAGCCTTCAATCAGCAGTTCCCAACTTAGAAGGATGTAAGCTACCTGTCCTACCATAACAGTGCAGACCACAAACCTTCTTAATGTACAACAACTGGTCTGAAGCCCAAGTGCTTAAACCAAAAGGCTTAGAATTTAATCAGGTGACTACCAAACAGTAATAAATACAACTGAATACTTTTAAGAAGGCCTGGATTAGTGCTCAAGTTATACAAACAAAGCTAGATTCAGCAGGCCTGGATCTAGTCTATGCTACAGTAAACAAGGCGCACCAATTTCAGTAAGAAACTGTTCAAATATGCAGGCATTATAAGCCTTTATCCAGAAATTCCCAGCTCAGAAGGGAAGAGTCCAGCCTCTCCTCCCACAAGAGTGCAGACCACGAACCTTCTTAATGTAAAATAACTGGCCTGAAGTCCAATTGCTTAAACCAGAGCTAATACACTTTTAGAATAACAGACACAAAGCCCTCAATCAGCAGTACCCAACTTAGAAGGATGTAAGCTACCTGTCCTGCCACAACAGTGCAGACCACAAACCTTAATGTAAAACAAATGGTCTGAAGCCCAAGTGCTTAAACCAAAAGGCTTAGAATGATAGCTACACTTTAATCAGGTTACTACCAAGCAGTAATAAATACAATTGAATACTTTTAAGAAGGCCTGGATTAGTACTCAAGTTATACAAACAAAGCTAGATTCAGCAGGCCTGGATCTAGTCTATGCTACAGCAAACAAGGCCCACCAATTTCAGTAAGAAACAGTTCAAATATGCAGGCACTATAAGCCTTTAACCAGAAATTCCCAGCTCAGAAGGGTAGAGTCCCGTCTCTCCTCCCACAAGAGTGCAGACCACAAACCTTCTTAATGTAAAATAACTGGCCTGAAGCCCAAATGCTTAAACCAGAACTAATACACTTTAGAATAACAGACACTGAGCCCTCAATCAGCAGTTCCCAACTTAGAAGGATGTAAGCTACCTGTCCTGCCACAACAGTGCAGACCAGAAACCTTCTTAATGTAAAACAACTGGTCTGAAGCCCAAGTGCTTAAACCAAAAGGCTTAGAATGATAGTTACACCAAGTAGTAATAAATACAACTGAGTACTTTTAAGATGACGCAAAATCAAAATAAAGTAATAAAGTAGGAAGAAACACAAATACAGTGAAAGCAGATGAATAAAGTGCAATTTTTTTTTGAGTGAGCAAATGAGATGGGCCCAGGAGGAGTATCCAAATTCAAATTTGCAAGAGGGGCGGGCAGTTTCAAAGCCACCAAGATTAACACCAAAACAAAAGCAAGGAGGGTGGGTTGGGAACTAAATGAAAAAAACAGAGTCACAACTTCCTGCTAGATAGTATTCAATGCAACACAAATAAATCAATTTAAATGCTGTATTATTTGAAAAAAGTGCAGATAAAGATTTACTTAAATTCACTTATACATCCAGTTGATTGCAGGTAGGTCTTAGCTGGCCAAAGCTCAGAGTTTAAGCAGAAAATAATTCAAAATGCACCACTTATATAAGGCAGAAACCGAATATCAATGAAGTGAAACTTCCCCCACTTATCACTGGCTATGCAGGAATTCTAACTAGCATTAAATTCTAACAAGCATTAACTGAAAAAACAGAGCTACAACTTCCAGCTAGATAGTATTCAATGCAAAACAAATAAATCAATTTAAATGCTGTATTATTTGAAAAAAGTGCAGATAAAGATTTGCATAAATTCCCTTATACGTCCAATTGATTTCAGGTAGGTCTTAGCCGGCCAAAGCTCAGAGTTTAAGCAGAAAATAATCCAAAATATACCACTTGTATAAGGCAGAAACCGAATACGAGTGAAGTGAAACTTCCCCCACTTATCGCTGGCTATGCAGGAATTCTAACTAGCACTGAGTTCTAACAAGCATTAACTGAAAAAACAAAGCCACAACTTCCAGCTAGATAGTATTCAATGCAACACAAATAAATCAATTTAAATGCTGTCTTATTTGAAAAAGTGCAGAAAAAGATTTACTTAAATTCACTTATACATCCAGTTGATTGCAGATAGGTCTTAGCCGGCCAAAGCCCAGAGTTTAAGCAGAAAATAATCCAAAATTTACCTCTTATATAAGGCAAAAACTGAATATCAATTAAGTGAAACTTCCCCCACTTATCACTGGCTATGCAGGAATTCTAACTAGCACTAAATTCTAACACACATTAACTGAAAAAAAACAGAACCACAACTTCCAGCTAGATAGTATTAAATTCAACACAAATAAATCAATTTAAATGCTGTATTATTTGAAAAAGTGCAGATAAAGATTTACTTAAATTCACTTATACATCCAATTGAATGCAGGTAGGTCTTAGCCGGCCAAAGCTCAGATTTTAAGCAGAAAATAATCCAAAATGTTAAGTACACTATAGTTCAGTGCTAAACTTAGTTTGTTGCATTTTTTTTCTGTGTTTGATTTTGCATGTTCCATTGCACATTTATATGCTGATCCGAAAATGACAGCAATTTTGTGATGCATAAGCAAAAAAGAAAAAGTGTCCAGTGAAATTCACATAAAATTCCTTCATAATCCTCTCTCTCTAGCATATTGATTTGGTCTTGCCTAAAAAGCACAGGTTTCAATCAACTTTTTCTGTTTTTTTTTTTTTTTTTTTTGTTTTTTTGTGAAGTCCAGGTCTTTCAGAAACAGATGCACTATTGACCATGTCAAGGTTAAATTGATTCATTGTTATGAAACAAAAATTTAAAAGATTTTAAAGCAGTTATACAAAAACTTTAAATTGTCTAAAGAAATGAAGTATTTTTCAAAACATACAGATAAATCTCTGTGTTTCTATGAGTGATGATAAATTGTATTCTCGGTGCATTTCATCAGAGCACTGGCCAAATGTTTCACATAACCTTGGAGAATGTATATAATCTGTGGCTGGAGTTGCACTATAGTTTTAACTTGAGCCTTCACATGCACTAACTGGGAGAATAAGTCCTGAAAAGATAAATCCAGTACTTGCAGATGTGTCAGGGAAGATGCATCATGCAACTAAGTGCTGTCATCCACTCGAGATGTACAATGGCGGTTTGAGCTAGAAACAGTGATAGATGGAAAAACAGCAAGAAAGTGACAACGCATGTAACTTATGCAGAGCTAGCATACATCAGTATGCAAGACCAGATCTTTCATATTCTATATCAGCTTCTCCCAAATGTTTAACAAAATCACAATAAGGCAGAGGTTTTTCATGAATGTAATTCACTATTTGAAGTGCATTGTCCGTCACTGCTTTTAGTTAATTTTCTCCAGCTTAGCACAGAGTGTTGATGAATTTTACAGTAGACGTCAAGCAAGTCTGACAGGTTTTCCTTCAGCAGGGCAACAAATCCACCACATGTGTCTTCCTATCAGTGATAGCCAGACATCAGTGGTGACAAGAGATAGCTTTATCTGGTACAAATACTTTGAATAAAAGAAATTAGCAAAAGCACAAAAAGCAGAATCTTTAACGCGTCCATGAATGTATAACGCCTCCTGAAATTTGTATGTTACATTCACTTTGTCATCACTACATTGAATCTATATACAATGATTAAACCTGCTTTTTCAGTTGATATGGACTTTGTTTTCACTTTACAGGTCATCTGCAATATCAGCAAAGCCTAAGCCAGCAATTTGATTACTCATTTGTAATTATTTTTGTTTGATTATCTCCTCTATTTCTTAAGTTGTCAAATAAATCCTCTACTGTCTCATTAAATCTATTCTACCAACTTCCATTACCAAATGGCTGTGTATGTTTATGCAAAGAAGTATGAGATGTGATAGATGGTCAAATACACAGCAAAAGACCCATGTAATGTATGCCTCAGACTTTCTTGGCTGGCTACACTTCTCAAGTTCCACGCAGTGCTACATTTTCAAGATGAGTGGAGTATCTTTCATTTATCTTTTATCTTGAATTTTAGGGGAACTGACTAAACTAAGTAAAACAGCTTCACTTCATGGTTCCCTGATAACACGTTAAGTTCACAGGTACTATCTAGGCTACTGATCTGGGAGGATCGTAAGAAGCCTACCATGCATTTCCATGGTAGTTATTTGACCATATATTTTGTATACAGATAACTCAAGGATATTTTTTATTTATTAACATTTGTTTACCAGGAAGATCAGCTTAGGTTTGTTACCCATTTTTAGTGTAGACCTTTGCAGAAAAGCTTCATAAAGATGCAAACATATATAAATGATTCCACAATTTCAAAACAACCACCAACTGTAGAGCACAACTGCAATGAGGTTAGTACATTTATTAAGTGGTGGTGCTATATGCCTAGTTCTTTCCATATGTATAAATGATTCACAATAATGCTTGGTTAAAAACATAACTCACTGGCATTGGTTAAGAGTACACATCTATGGTATAGTGTAACAGAGCTTATGTTAACAGGCAAAAGTACAGTGCAATAGAGTAGGAAATATGAAACTAACATTTTGAAGTTGAAGGTTACGGAACTGTGAGGTTTACATTTTGCCCCTATCTGTGAATAACAACAGTGTTAAACCAGGGGGCAGATTTGCAATTACCCATCCAATTGTCCAAAGTGTGTTTGAATAGGGTAAGAGAAAGACATTGCATTATGGAGAGTGGAGGACTGTTCCATAGAAGTGGAATGCTCTCTCTCTCTCTCTCTCTCTCTCTCTCTCTCTCTCTCTCTCTCTCTCTCACAGACACACACACACACACACACACACACACACACACACACACACACACTATCTCTCTCTCTAGCCCTCCCTTGAAAGGGTGTTTATGCCAACATTGAATCTGAGAATATATTAAAGGTCTACCAGTATATGATTTGTTGAAGCTTTATACATAAGACAGAGGATGCCACTCAATAGCCTGTATGATAGAGACGAGGGACAAGGCTTTGAGATGATCTGCGTAGTTCTCGTGATTTAGGTCTTTGATTTTTTTAGTGACGTACCACTGTGGTCATTCCTGTTGTGACAAGTGTTTGTACAAGTTCATACTAAAAGGGGAATTATACTGAATGATCAACTGAATGAGTGTCAAATAAGGTGGAATAATTACATTCCTGGACACCACATCTTTAGATATAAAGCAGTGCGATGCAAAAGGACTTCCCTGCAATAGTGGATACATGGTGATTAAAGGATAGTTTGTCAACATAGGCTTCTAGATCTTTGCCTAATGAATCAGTTTTCAGGGATGTGCTGCCAGTGTGATAGTTGCAAAGGGAATTATGCTTGCCAAAGTATGTGATTTCACATTTCTTGGTGTTTAGTTTTAGCCCATGGTTTTAACACAAGCTATTTGTTTGGGACAGGCCCTCTTGATAAAATTATGGTGCCTTTTTTAACAACTTTATTAACACAAGAAAACTGGCTGCAACCAGTGAGAAAGAATGATAAAGTCTGGCAAAATAAACATAACTATATCAGGTGGAAGAAGCAATAAAATTAACACCAAATTTGGTTAATGTCATTCATACTAGGTATTTAACTGTGTATAAGAATCAAGGATGGACTAGGATAAAGGAGAGGTTTATAGGGCAAGTGCAATTTTCTAGGACAGGATCAAAGGAGACAGACTATGCATAAGAGAAAATGGTGACTGCAACAGCCAGTTTGGAACATTTCTTGCATGTATTCAGATCATATAAAAAGACATTGGAGAAATAAGTGGCATATTACTAAATGTGCCACTGGGGGAGAAATCATGCAAAGAATATATTGCACTATAGCTCCTTTTGAAAGGATTCTAAACCTTGAATGAAAATTAACCGATCATCATTCATACTGTTCTGAGCTAAAGTATAAAGTTGCATGTAATGAGGCTTAGGAGAGTATTTGACACATTTATGTCCTGCTTGAATTATCCAAACCTTAAGCTTCCTCTCTTAACAGTAGGAAAAATGCTTTCACTCTGACAAAATATATACTCATACCACCACTGATATCTTTATTTCCCAACATTTTTTCCTTCTGAATTTTGGAAGAGACCAGTCTGCAAATCTAGTTTAGAACATGGGTTATCAACATTCAGAATATCCATCACTCCATACTATTAAGTTTCATATTTTAAGTACTGTTGGCCAGTCCCAAACCTTATGGACTTTTATGATACACTCCTAGCAGTGGGCTCTGATTGCAGGCTCAAGTGTCTTCTCTGTTGGCACCCAATGATATTTTTTCCAAAAAGATAAGGAAGAAGCCTTTGTCATTAATATCCTTGAGGAAAACATTTAGGTACTCCATAGCTTGTTCTAAATCAATATTGGAGAGCCTAGACTGTGCAGAACTTAGCAATTTATTCTTATATGAGGAGATAAAGATATGATAATGATATGAAGCTTGGCTTTTATTGCTTACTACTGGTATTATTCTGGAAACTGACCCCAAAGATGAAGAGGGTCAAGATGAAGTGTGACATTTTAACTATATATCTAAGCCATAGAAATTCCCAGGAAGATGTTAATGGTAGGAGCATCAAAGTATTTTGAAACTTTGAAGGCTCTGTTCCCCATTCACAATGGTGGTAAGGTCAGAAATCCATCTTATCCCAGTTAGGATTTGGAAGGAGGAGCCATCAAAGACAAAATATGGGTTACCCCACAGAGGGACAGTGGATCCCCAGATATCAGATCATCTCAGGATCTGTGAAAGCACTTTCAGTGCCAAGTGATTTTGGTATAGGGAATGCCATGATTTAGGGTATTTGGATAGGATTTAGGAAACCAACTAAGTCCTTAAGTGGATATAGAGTATAATATGCCACCTATGAATCCACCCAGATATGATTAAGGAAGAAGAAATGTGTGAGCTAAAATTTCCTAGCATAGTTCCCCAAGTCAGGAATTCCCAGGATTAGCTAACTAGTTAGGCTGCTTTCATTGCTCAGTCTACCCTCTTTTTTCTACATTCCCAAATAAATTGTCTAACAGCCCACTTAATTTCTTGAGCAATGGTTGAGAGGGTGGAGTGGGGATATGCCTAAGGCTATAGTGTAATAGGGGGAGTCAAACATCTTAACTGTGGAAATACATCCCATTAAAGAAACTAGGCTCTCTTTATAGGATCGAAGGATTCCTTAAAGGTACTGCAAGAAAAACTCTAGTCACCACCTTCTTATCACTGACGCTCTTATATGATGCTCCTATCCTAACAAACTCGAACAATACTTAAAGAAAGAATCTTGCCTTCTGCTACAATAAAGTAGCTAAATTTGCTACCAATCTCCATCATAGCACCCACCATTGACGTAGCTTAAAGCAATTAAACTGGCTTAAACTACACAGCTACCTAACATATTCACAACTAACTAGAGCACACAACCTCATTCATTATCCAGAAAAAATGCCCTGCACTATGTAACTTATAAGTGACCTACTGTCCAGCAAGGAACCTCCGCTCTAGTAAAAAATTCTTATTACTTGTAAGTCAAATAATGTTGTAGTAGACTCGCTTTACTCCCAATATGTTAGTAAACTCTGGAATAGTATCGCCACACAAATAAAACTCTCTGACAAACTCAATAGTTTTAAACCACTGGTTAAACAACATCTTAACCAGTCCTGGTCCAGCACATGTTCATCTCAAGGCTAAGACTTTGTGCTTACCATACGATACTCTCCAAATACTCTCATTAAACAGAGAATACTCTGAACCTCTCAATGAAATGACAAAAACAACTTTTATACATAATAGTTGCATGTGGGCTTTCTTTTTAGTAACTTCCACTTCTGTAAAATCTCAGAATGTATAAATGTAACTACTGTTTTTGTATAAATGTAAATAGAAATGTAACTACTCTGTGTTTAACTGGAACTTAGTATAATGCAATATAAGCAAATGGAGCTGTTCTCCCCAGGCCTCTGCTGAAAATGGGTATTACCCAGTCAGACTTTCCCAGTAAACAAAGCCAAGCAAATAAATAAAAAAAAATAAAGGTATAACTTTCTCCAGGAGTGATTCCATCTATAAACTTTGTCCCATATTTCTCTGAGACTGAGTTTTAGCATTACTGAAATATAAATTTGGAGCTTAATCCCTAAATAGTGGGGATTGTTCTTCATTTGTTGGAAAGGGAGAGGCTTGCCACTGTGAGAGAAAGATCATACAGTGGTGTTAATAGGAAATAATTCAGTTTTGGATACATTGACTCATGCCCCTGAAATATCTCCAAATTTATCCAACAAAGTTTTAATGAAAGGAAGAACTTGCGATTTATTCTAACAATCATCCACAAACACAAGAGCTTTAGTTTCAGTATTAGACAGGGACCAGCATGACTGTATATTAGATTTAAGTGTCCGATTTAATGGCTAATTGGCCAGCAGGAAATGGGCAATCAAGAGAGAGCACAGCCTTGACAGGTGCATCTTATTAAAATATATGGCGTCAGAGAGAAAAAAACCTTAGTGAGAACATAAGCTTGCATCAGATACACAGCATTGATCATATTAAAGAACATTTTAGGGAATGTCTAATCAGTCAGGCTATCCCACAAATAAGACCCTTTTATGGCATCAAATAGAGCTGACCCCTAGTTAGTAGAGTAGTAAAGTACATAGGTGATCGGCACTGCTTCTTTCCTTAGTGAAACCCGTTTGGCTTTTTGTAATCAAATTGGGAAGGAGGCTAGCCAGCCTATAAGCTACAGTTTTAGCATAAATCTTAATATCTACATTTAAAAGTGATATGAGTCTATAAATGCTTCTTATGGTAGGGTCTTTTTGGTTTGGGGATAAGCATTACGAAGGAGGAGATAAGAGATTCATAGATTCTGTCTTCTGAAAGAAGTTAAAAAGGGAGGTCAGTCCAAACATTGAAATGTGTCATACAGCAATGTAAGGTGCTGTACTGAGCCTGTATGGTACTTGTGCCCTTCTTTTCTTCATATCTCCAATGGTTTTATCAACCACTGTTTTTACTGCTGGGCGAACTTAGGAATAATTTGTGGGTTTGGACACCTGAAATACAAGATGAAGGCATTCAGAAAAAGAATTAAGAGGGGAGTCAGAATATAGCCATTGATAGAAAGAGGTAAAGACTTTCTAGGGTTGTTGACCAATCATCCTGAGGTGGGATCCCTATCCCCTCTAATTACAGTTGTTCTTTTTTGAAAGCTAATAGTTTACTAGGTTTATTCCCATCTACCCACACTTGTGTTGCAGCCTCCTCCTGGTAGACCTCAGCTTTCTCTTTTAGTGTTATATTAAAGTGTTGATAAACGACACACCAAAGAGGGCATTGTACTCAATGACAGGTCTGATGAATGCTGAATACAGTGGAGCAATTACTTCCTTGGACTTAGAGCCATACCTTTGTTTATAAGTTGCGCAGCATAGAATGATTTCCTCACCACTGTAGACACATGATGGTTAAAGGCTAGATAACTATCTATGTGTGCCTTTAAATCCCTGACTACTGGGTCAACTCTAAGGGTGTGTTGTCAATATGATAGTTAACAGGGATGGATGACTTTACAAAGGATACTATTATGCATTTCTTGGCATTTAGTTTTAGTCCATCGCTCTGACACTAGTTGTTTGTTTGTGTCAGCCCCTTCTGGAGAATATTTGTGTCAGTGTGAGATTCAAGGACAGCTCCTAATTTGCAATCATCTGCAAATTTATTCAGCCAAAGACCATACTAACATCGGCCTTGACTTCTGAGAAGTAAATGCCAAAAAGGAGCGGTCCAAGGACTGATCCCCGAGGGATTCCACTTGTGTCTAGCCCCCTTATAGAGGTGGACTCCCCATTTCTAACTTCCTAGGTCCTATCTGTGAGCTGGGTGGCTATCCACTGGGTGACATATGGGTTTGTACCTAACCTCTTGAGTTTGTCAACAATGCCCAAGTGGGGTATTGTGTCAAATTCCTTGGTCAGGTCAAGATAGGCAGTGTGAACATTGCTTTGGTGACCTTCTCAAAGAAGTCCACCAGGTTGAATAGGCATGATCTGCCCTTGACTAAACCAAACTGGGTTGGGTCAAGTGTCTGGATGTTTACTATATCTCTATTGATCATCTCCATGATAACCTCCAAAATGGCAGGTCTCATGGCATTAAGACCTTTTGAGTTAAGAGAGATTGCCATGTGTACCTTCCTGGGCCTGTCATTTTTTACCTCTCTCTCTGGAGAATGCTCTCTTGGCAGAGAAGTATCTGTTGTGCCCATTTTTTAAGTGTTTTCTCATTTGTTACCTCTAGGTTGGCCAAATGGGACTGCAGAAAGGACATCACATCATCAAAAGTATGAAACCACATTTGTTGATTTCACCATTTAACACACAGTATGGCTGGGTAACATATGACAGTTGCTATACCATTCTGATAACAGATCGGCTGCATAGTGGAGAAAGGCCATCTGGCTCATGTAGTTTCTGAAGAAAATTCTTGAAATATACAAACCTTCTGACAACATAAAGTAAAGGGCTGACTTACTTTGCCAACCTTAAGACACTGGCATTTGTCCACTTCATTCAGAAGCCAAAATACTATTAACCTAGGAGGGCCATCCAGTTTTGGAGGGAGTACAGAAGAAGAATGTGCCCTTTCTATGGCTAAAGGGGCAGCTGATGATAGGTTTAATGCCTCCATTAACTACTTCAGTTCCTTCATTGAGCCTTAAGTGCCAGAGATTGTTGCAACAGCCCTGATCTTCAAATGAGATAATGCACACTTGCTGAGTGCTCATCTTCTGGTCTCACTGAAGGATGGACACTAAGCATTCCTGCAGTCTGGAAACTTGCATGTTGATTGCAGATTCTAAAAAGGCTGTCATGGCTGTACATGCTTCCATAGTCTGATTTGCAAGTTTTTATTTATTTATTTATTTAAATTTGAAGTGTCCATTAAAATTTATTCTGGCAAACCTGCAAGCTTATCAAGCCTGTATACTGTATCAACACTCAGACTGAAGGGGGTTAACAGCAGAAGTTCCAGCATTAGCATCCATCATAGCTTGAATTATCACCCATTTGAAGCTAGTATTTGGATGGTTTACACTGCAGAAAGATCACTCAATAAGGTCTTAATGATTTAACCATTAAATTACCAATAATAATGAACTGGAGCCAAGTAAAAATACTGCTCATTCTATGAAACTTGTCTCCAACCCATCATGGTGTCCTCTGGGGAATTTATGATGGCACCATGTTTCCAGTCATTTACAAACTTAGTCAACACTAACCCTTGACATTAGCTTTAAACTCCATGAAATAAATGCCAAACTGGAGTGGCCCAAGGACTGAACCCTTGGGTACACTGTTGGAGACAGGTCATTTGAAGGAAGTAGAGCCACACACTCTTATTTCTTGGGATCTATTTGCGAGACAATTTGCTATTGAATGAATTAAATAAGGATTTACATTTAGCTAGGAGAGTTTATCTATGATTCCCAAATATGGAATGATGAAAAATGCCTTTGCAAGGTCTAGACATTTGGGTAAAATCTGATTGGCCCCTATCCATTGCTGCAGTAACTTTTTTTGAAGAAGTCATGTAGGTTAAGCAGGCAGGACCTGCCCTTGATGAATCCAAACTGGCTTGGGTTATTAAGTCCATGAACTCATGTACATCATTTTCAGTGACAAAGGTCCACATTGATAAAGATGTGTGTGTTCTCAACTGGATCACTACAGCATTTCACTTTTAACTTTAAAGCTCTTCTATTTTGCTCCAGGCAGCCTTAGTTGACTGAAGCATATAACAATGTTTTACAAGTCCAAAGGCACCTGCTACATTAATGGCTTTAATTACTAATTAAAATAATTTTAAATTAAATGAAGTAACAATGGTGTACGGGTCAGCCAATAACTTAAAATGGCATAATATTTGCCTACCAATTAAAGCTTTTACCGTTATGAGACTATATTAAAACAAAGATACATGCAGCAATGTAATACAGTAAGCAAAAACAAATGATAATACATGGCACTACCACACTAAAATAAGGCACAACTATGAATTCCAAGTAGCACATGAGTTCAACAGTCCAAACAAATGCAGTCAACAAAATAAGTCATTCTCAAAGTAATAGCAATAATACTGCTATATATAGAACTTGACACATTACAAGCAAGATCCTTACAGAAAACAGCAATCATAAAAGAATGTATGAGCATTAAACATATTACAGTTAGTATACAGATATTACAGAAAACAGCATACCTCTCAACATCTTAGAGCAAGAAATCTGGACAGAGCCATAAATAATAAGGGGACAAAGGCCCAAAAATAGGGACAAATTTTAAATATTGTTCTTACAATCTTAGAAACTTGATAGAATAATAGGTTTTGCATTATCATGAATTTTCTGAATGATATGAAGTCTGAAGTTCAAATGTCTGTCATTATTTTCTGACTTCATTGTTCAATAATTTGACAGAAAACCACAATTTTATGAAAAGTGGACCATAAATATGAGGCAAAAATCTGGACATTCTGCACAAATCTGTACAGTTGAGAGGTATGGATAACAGTCTTTAAAACAGTGAGTCCAGCAAGTGTTTCTTCCTATATAATCCTGAAAAAAGCCATTCAGAGAATGCTTGGAAAGCCAAACATCAAGATACAAGAGAGTACCGTGGTATAAACATTTTTCTCTACTCCCAGGAGAAACAACAAAGTATATGACAGCATCTCTTGGCAAGCAAAACTTTTACATGTGGATTTTAACTTCAAAAATCTATAGGCTATTTATAATTTAAGAAAGTGAACAACTAAGCAAAATGATGAGAGGCCAGAGTTCAAAACTGATGTAAAGAACTGAAGGTGGTAACCACAGGAAGTTAGTGATATTCTGACTCATACTCCACTTACAGGGGACTTCTGCTTTTAACTGATAAATTTACCTAATCTTTCACAAATGCAACATGAGCAGAAGATGTGATGCCATAAAAACTGAACAGCCTAGGCAGAGAAACAAAGATCCAGGCTCCCTAAACAGTACAGCTCCCACAACCAGAACTGGTGCTACTTAGTTACCTGTTAGATGTTCTTACATACCTGCTCATTAAACTAAACAAGCAGGCATTGTGTTTTCCACCAGCTCCATAGCTTCAACTTCATATGCAATAACCTCACATGGAAACACACACAAATACAACTATGGTAACAAACAGTCAAATGTCTGATGCCTCCAGTGATGTTGTATAGCTTTAGCATCATCCAATCATTTCTTTTTCTTCTGTTTTTTTGTAGGAGATTTTTGATGCTGAAACAGCTGGTTGTACTATGAATCTACCTATACATGTACAAATGTAAGCCGTTTGGTGAATGGCACCTTGCAAATGCAGCTGCAGCAAGTATAACAACTTCATTTCAGCAGTTGTCTTCTGGATGGGACAAAACTACTGCCTCTGTTCCAAAGACCTCTTAGTCTATCACGATTGTATCTCTTATCTGGAGTACTAACAGTAATCATAATAAGCAGAATTATTCATTAAAAAATGGATTGACACTTCATTAAGTACAAAGCAATGCTTTAGTGGTTGACTGTGATGTAAAGAAGGGTAAAGGCCTGACTACAATCTAGCTAACTCAAGTCTGAATAGTGCTTGGCAGCTACAGGGAACCAGGCAGGGGCACTGGGAATAAGTAGCTTGTAATCTTCTTGTCCCACATGAGGATGGACCAAGATTTCTGTTGGCAGCTTAGACATGTCAACCTAGCTCTGGGCAGGCTACCAGCCCAATGATGCCTAGAAAGGCCTGATTGATGGTGGTAATTCCTACAATGTCAAGCTCATGCCTCCTTGTTACAGAGTCCCCTTTCCCAAATTCCTTGCCCCAAGTCATGCAATTTATACTCGCCCCTCTGCTCCACTTTTCATCAGTTGGGAGGGTGGGGGTAGCAGTTTTATTGACGCAGACCATGATATTATCTTCTTGCTGGAGAGGGAATGTCTGCCTGCAGGGTTGCAGCACGATTTGGCAAGCCTCCTTCTACGACAAACAGGATAATGAAAGCTATTAAATTGCTCACTGGGGCTATAGGCAGACATCAACAGTGAGTGGAACAGGGGCCAAAAAATAAGGTAAAAGTAGTGATGTAGTATTTAAATCAAGTGTTCTACTACTGGTGCACTTTCTGTAATTCAGAGAAAATTTACAACTGTCCAGTTTGAAAGATGAACACTGTACAGAGCTGCATCCCCCATACTTCTGGCCAGACTCATGACAAATTCATAAAAATGGGTTATCATTTGTTAGCCATTAGGCAGTTGTGATCTAGTAACACAGTCTGACTGTCTGGTTAAGTGATTTAATGCAAGTCGCACAGGTGGCAAATGAAAGGTGAAGCAATTGAAACTAGGACCTCAGGAAGAAACATTTGCCACAAACATATCAACCCTACCTGAAATTTTAAAGATCTGCATGATGTCATCATTCCTAATGTATCAGAATGCAAATACTTAAGCTTTACTCTAGATCCTTCATGAACATTTATACTTAGGCCTTACTCTGGATCCTTCATGAACATTTATACTTAAGCCTTACTCTGGATCCTTCATGAACATTTATACTTAGGCCTTACTCTGGATCCTTCATGAACATTTATACTTAGGCCTTACTCTGGATCCTTCATGAACATTTACATCTCATACTGATGACAGTAACAGGCAAAGTCTTATCTCAGGACTTCACACCTCTTTTCACCTATAGCCAGGTCTGCCATAGATAAAAATATACTTGTCAATAAACTAAAATATTGTCCACCATTACTAATTCTGCATCCTTCCTACAGTGCACAAAAAAATTCAAATTACTTAAAATAATATTTTCAGATGTTTCTATTTAGCAGACACTGGAGCTCATCACAGTGCACTAAAGGAAGAACACCTTTGGTTCTCAGTTACCAATAGAGCTACTTTTCATTTTAGTTGCTTATTATTCAACATTATGAAGATTTGATAGTCCCCTTCCCCAATTAAAAGTTATTCTATCATTAAGGGAATAAACTTACTGCTTACTGAATAGCCAGGCCAAGAATTTAAACCTTATTCGACTTTGCCTCAAAAACTGTTGTAGGAGAAAAAGTTTTCTCCATGCTAGGACCAGACACCTGGACCATCTCCCTAAAGAAATAATAACTTTATATAGACGTGAGTGGTTACAAAAATCCCATGAGTAATGAAGCCACGTACAAATGCTTCAGTGAAATGATTAACATGTTACATATAACCCTAGTGAAACTAATTTTATTCAGCCAAGTGTTTTTCACTCAACAAATTGTATATTTTTTATAAAAATACTAAGTGCCCCAATATTGCTACATATTGTATTAAGTGTTGTAAGGTCTGACCTTCATTGCATGATTGTAGTGTTCTATTTCATGGATAAATGCTTTCTGAGCCTGGGTCATGTCTGAAAAAGGTCAGTAGAACAGCCAACCTACCCAGCAGACAAACAGAAGGTAAATCAGTAAAGTTATAGCTTTAGTCCTCTTCAGTCTGCTTTATACCTCTCAAACTCTTAGCCAAGAATGTTGGATGAAAAGCAAACATACTGTGGGTCAGTGGCACAATGATCCAAAATGAGGGACAGACTTTAAAAACTTAGAAAATCTCTTAAATAATACGTTTTGCATTAGCAAGCATTTTCTGAAGGATGTGAAGTCTGAAACTCGAATGTCTGTTTTTGTTTAGTGGCTTAAATCTTTGATAATATACCAGAAAGCCACAAATTGTATCAGGAACAGACTAAAAATGATGGAAAAATCTGGACATTCTGTGAAATTCTGGGTAGTTTAGATTTAAAAGAAGTGATACTTGAAATGGTCTTATGTAGTTTACAAGAAATATCCCAGCTCTTTTAAATATTACAAATGTGCTGCTTCATTTGATACTAGTTCTTTATATGCCTAGTCTTAATGTAATTCTGTTTTTAGCATAACAACTGCATTTTGGTTTTACTAGTGTTATAAACTGGTATGTCTGCTGCTCCATAAGAAACCTTATTTTATACAACAAAATGTTTGTGCGGCTATTGCAGTACAGTTAAACATAATTAGCCTGTAGCATTCAGTGACCTGTGCTATAAATGATTATTTATTATATAAATTGTGTTATAAAGGAAAACCACATGCTGGTAGTAAGGAGTGGACTGAATGTCTAAATCTAGCACAATATCGGACAGGTGGGTGTCCATTGCCTGCAACTGCAGGCATTAAGACCACTCAGAACTTTCAGAGTTTGCCAAACTGCAGAGCTGTTTTACATCCCACAAAGCAGCATACATCTGTTGCCTCAGATTTAAGATCATAAGTGAGTTTTCTTCTTCTTTTATCATAATGGGATACATTCTCCGTTCATTCACAGTTGTACTCTGTTGTTGGGCAGGAATTCAACATGTATTTGATCCATTCAGTCCCACTCTGCAATTGAGCCTTGTTCCTTAAAAAAAGCATCTTTCATCATTAGCTATCTCCCACCCAATTTCCCAATTTGGGCACTGAGTGCTTTTTACTGTTCTCATTCTTAAGGAGTTTTCAGCATTTCTAGTTTTTCAAGTATTTTGTATAGTTTTGTTCCCCAAGCTTATGAAATTTGTTGGCTTCAAAGTGTTAATCAAGCATTGTAGGTGCCTTACCTGGTTAGGTGAAGCCCGCATCCCTGACAGTTGTAACATTTATGTGTAGCTCTCCGCTTTCACTCTTAGAAGTCCAACTTAATCCTTGCAAGTTCAAAGGGATTCCTCCAAATTGTGAGATTACCCATCATCTTTTGAATACAAGTCAAAGCCCAGTCAGTTAGCTTGGATGTCCAGCGCATCAAAGCCTTCAAAACACTTAACAAAGCTATGAAGAAAGCCAAGACTCATAAAAACAAATCTGCAATGAGGCTCTGTTTCTCTTCGCTGTGATCTGATGTAGGGTTCATTTGAAGGTTATGGAGTAGCCTAGCTTCCCTATCATAATGGACAACTTAGCATCTTGGTTCAGTGATTACTGAAATATTGATTGACAATAAAGTTTAATTGTCAAAACATTGATGTCAACAACAATCAAGGCATGCTCTCCACACTTGTAGCATTTAATGTCACCTACAGAAATCTTGTGGAGTGCCTTTCCACATCTGAGTCATCCCCCACATGCCTAAGAAGGCTACCTGCAAAAAGCATATTAACTCTTCTGTGGATTCTTTTTAACTGTTGACTTCAATAATGACAAGGAACCCCCTGATTTCCCAACATCCTCCTATGCCCCCCCCACCAGTTTTGGAAGTCCTGGAAATGATGAGGATGGGATAGCAATTATCCATCCCTGCAACAAACTCTGTAAAAGGCCTTAAGGTCCTTCCAAATGAGTTTGTTGTTGGTTCCACCAACAGCTGATATTGTTAGGCTTGCCATAAATGTTTTTTTTTTACCTCTCTTAATATAATGGGCACATTCCAGAAAAAGAACTGTGTCTTACCAGGGAATGGAGTTTCTAGTGAGAGAATTCATAGCCTGACCTTTTGGTTTCATTAGCAGCTCTCAAGAATGATCCTTCACTACAGACCCATAGGTCTATCAGAAATGGAGTAGAGCATTTTTCACTGCTCGTTCTTAATTCTTTTCATTGAGCATGCTTAGCTGTTAAGGCACTGTGATGGACCTTTCTAGAAAAATATATCACAAAATGATCCAAATCTTAGTTATTGAATGGATCTGTCAGAGAAGGAAATATCCCAGTCTGCAAATGCCTCTACCATGGTGCACCTTACCATAATAATGACTTTCAATGCAAACAAAGATACAGGTAGAGTTGTGACATCTGGCTTTAATGTCTGCCTGCCTCCTTAGCTCATACAGACTAATTTTACCAAGAATACTATGTCATATAACAGTTATGAATGTTTACTTTCATGGTCCAGAAATATTTTGATCTTAATTTAAGACACACACATGAAGATGGAGCAGGAAACAAATATATTGACAACAGTAGGGATTAACTTTTCTATTCTTCAGACATTTTTCTTCAGAACCCAGAAAAGGCCATGGTAAAAGTGGTTCCTACATGGCAGTACCAGCATCAAAATAAACAACACTGTGGTAAACAATTCAGCAACTAATGCTGCTTTCAGAGAGGATGCAACTGCCATGGCTGAGCTTCTGGGCAAACATTTGAGGTCATGATCCCCTTATGGGAGAGCAGCAACAGCCCTGAAATCTTACCAAATTATTCCCCTTTGGATGCAGTCATGAAGTCTCTTGTCCCTCCACCTATTAAAGTGGGAGACCATCACAAGAAACAGGAGGATGGCAATAATATCCAGGGGTTACATGATTCAATTTCTTTCAAACTTAACACTCCCATAGCTTTCCTGCCAGATGCCCTGCCTATTCATAGAAGTGTCAACAGAAGTTCTAAACCTATTTAAAAAAAAATACAGCCATCTGGGACATCCCTCCAGGCCAATAAAGGTCTGGATTTTGTTCCACTTTCTTGTTTATGTTAAAAAAGATAAAGGACATAAGTCTTACCTTAACCTTCAGTGGCCTAAATTCATTCACACCTTTCACATTACCTCAAAATAAACACTACTTCATTTTCTTGGAGAAGGAGACTAGATGTATAGTTTGGGCCTACAGGATACCTACATCCACATAAAAAGTTGAAGAGCAATCCCTGAGGTCCCTCTGCTTCAGAGTCAAAAGCAGACATTATTAGGAGTTCTATATCCATCTCAACTTCTTATCATAGGAAATCGTACAAGGCTAAAATAATGGGTGGACAAAGGTCCAAAAACAGAGATAAAAGTTAAGTATTGCTCTTATAAACTTAGAAAATCTCTACAATAACAGGATTTGTGTTAGCATGCATTTTTTGAAAGATATGAATTCTGAAAATCAAATATATGTCATTATATGGTGACTTTAATCCTCATTGACTTGCCAGAAAACTACAAATTTTATAACGAACAGACCAAAATTATGAGATAAAAATCCAGACAATCTGTGAAAATCTTGACAGTTTAGAGGCAGTTCTGGGTATTTCTATTTGATAATATCTCTGTCCACATGGTGTTCACCAGATGTATTTCTGTATTTGCCATGTACCTGCGCCTCCAGGGATCCAAGGTGTTCCCATCCTTGGATGAGCAGATCTTCACATGCCTCTTTCTGTGAACTACCTATTATCAAGTAAGGAAGTCTCTGTTTGATCTATTCCATTCCCTACAAAGAAATTTGGATGTAGACAAGCTCCATCTGCAGCCCTCCCAGTTCCTCTCAAGCTCAATCTGCAACCCTCCCAGTGCCTCTGTTTGCAGGTTGCAGCCTGAACATTCAGTCTTGCAGTAAGAAACTTCAGTCTAACTTGCTCATTGTTCTTCTACATCAGCTGCCTATCATTGTCTCAAGGTGCTGAGTCTGACAGCAGTAGCCACTCCAGTTATTCTTCAAAGCAGATTTTATACAAGAATTCTTCATTAGGCTATTTAGCTGATTGGCTAGAAATGACGACAGTGTAATGCCACTATACCAGTCAAAAAGCAGGCACTGAAATAACTCATCTGCCAAGACAGGCACAGTAAAGTTACATTATCACCAAAACAGACATGAGTCAGGTATAGCAATGTTAATGCACCCTATATTAATAGATGCACTGCACATACATTGTACCATTAATTAAGGCTGTTACAGTGTAACAACCAGTAAGAACAGCAGGAATTGCAGTTGACCATGACTGTAGCACCAGAAACTGACACTGGTGACACTTTTCCTATTGAGGTTTACTTTAGTCAAGGTAGCAGGGCAAGAACAGGGCTTACATGAAGATATCTTTATAGTCCTAAAACAACAGGAATAGAAAAAGCTCAGGTGCCCAACCAGGCCAGCAGAACCATTTTTGTCAAGGGCAGCATTTTAGCCATTCTGCAGCTCTGTTAAATGAAATGTTTAGCTATGCATGTCCTTTATTTTGCATCATGCTACAATTTATCAGACACTAGAGTCAAAGCCTCAAACAAAATATTACCAGTACTCTTAATCAAGAACTGTTTTCAAGGCATGTATACGTGTGTGTGTGTGTGTGTGTGTGTGTGTGTGTGTGTGTGTGTGTGTGTGTGTGTATGTATATATATATATATATATATATATATATATATATATATATATTGTATTCCTGAAAGGTACATCACTTACCAGTTCTTTAATCCATGCACTGTATCCTGGTGGACTGATTCCCATCTGAATTATGCTGGCAAGCACCAGTACTGCCATCAACAGCGGTGAGATAAACCTCCATGTGTAGTAATAATACCGGTATGGAGTGAACCCAAGCATGTCTTTCAACTCCACCATAAATCTGCAGAAAAATACATTTAATTACACCTTATTGTAAATGGTATAACCTCATACTCTTGCTATATCTTTTGGTAAAATTATTAAACACTGTTTAACTGGAAACTGTCATTAATAAACAGAAATTCTTCTAAATTATAAACCATAACCTATCATGCTTTGTACTGAGGCACGGTACTCCATACATTTGGACTAGAGATGCACAGAAGATATACGTGTTGGAAATCTTCTGGCTCAGACACATATCTTCTGTGTCTGTATTCTTGTGTGATATCATACTATGCATTTTTGCATTAGACACATTGTCGTTAGTGTATGAGGTAATAATGTACAAAATGGCACAATCATGCAGGTCTTCATCACTCATTATAGTATAAACAAAATCCAGACTAAAGATTGACAGTAAGTGTTATCATTAGAAAGGCCATATCCACTCACCCCACCCCAGTAATAGGATTTGTTGACAGGCACTTGTTGGTATGGGAATCTCAGTGGATTTGTTCAGTCTTAGCACACATACAAAATAATAACAGAGCAAAAATGCGCAGTTAACTTTTTACTACAATAGCAATCACAATATGTGGCTGATTTTATAATCCAAGAAAAGTTTTCCTTTGACTGACTCTTCTTTTGTTGAATCTCAGCATGAATGGTACCTCTCTCTACTGAAAGTCATCCCTAAACAACCACCACTCTTTTGTTAAACTAAAGCTTCTACACTTCCCTTTTCCTCTTTTCAAGCTTCTGTCATTTCCCTTTATCTATAACTGATTCCTCTGAAAGATATTCTTCTCCTACCCATTTTATACATTTTGATAGTGTTCAGTTTCTGTTGTACTGTATATTTCCTGCTGCTCCACTAAGTTAAAGCTATTGGGTGGCCTTTATCTCTTCTCTAATACATTTTTTTGGCTCCAACATTCAGTATCTTGTTTCCATTTTATAACTACTTTCTCCATTTGTTCTTTTACAGATGCTGCTTCATAGGTTTGTAGTTTTTTTCTAAGCTTATAGCCAAAGGAAACAATTGAAATGCTCAGCCACGTCACCCAATACCATGGGTGAGAAATGCTTGATAAAATCCCAAGAGCCTATTACACATTCAAAGTATAATTTTATGAAACTATAAAATATAGCACACTTCTTAAATGTAGTACAGAATAATAATCTATTAGACACTCAATGAAATTTGCATTTCACTAAATCTACTGCCAATCATTAGAAGACCGGAGTTCCGCTGCGGCTACCCCTAACTGTGAAAAGCTGAAAGACACAACAACAACAACTAAACTGAAGATTTAGTAACATGTTTTTACATGATCCAGGATTACAAAACAATTTTCATTTACTTAGGTTCATAGGTAAGTACTAGGCTAGCTGTCCTTGCAGGACATTTTAAGCCTAGCCAATTTCCCTTTAAAGGTGAGACTCAAACGGCATATCTTGTGTCTGTGAGTTAAATACCTTAACTAATATGCCAGTCCTCAACTCAAAATACTGGGCTTGTCTGGGATTTTGGAGTTACTTCCATAACTTGAGTGAAAGCCAATAAAAATCATTCATATTCATATACATGCATTGAATGTGCCAGCTCTCAGATGAAAATGAATGCTAGAACAAAGAGTTGAAAAACAAAATGAAACAATTTTTTTTCTACTAAACATTTCTTAAATTAGGAAGACAGAAAATGCTATATATGTTGATGCTTTGCATTAATCCAGAACACCACTGAAAAACATGACATATAAGCTAGTTATTACAATTTGTATATAACAGTAAATCTGATTTTATTTATTTTTTAATTGAATGGCTTACAAAAAACTGATAGCATAAACTCTCTGAATGTGGTGGCCTAAACAGCCTTGGGGTACAATGAAAAATGACAGTTTTTAAGCGCTGAGTAAATTAAAGTTCCTAATGCAAAAATATTCCTGTTCTGCACATTATGGCATGTCTGATGGCCATAGCTTGTTTACCATGGTTAACCTGCTTATCAAATCATTCTTACTTTATTAAATATATCCAAATATTTAAAACCATTACACATCTATATTATAAAGCATAGACTTATCATAACAAGCTGTTATAAATTTGCACTTTTTGTAGCAGGTCACTACTCAGTTTTCAAGAACCAACCTAAGCCTGTGAATAAGGTTGCTTACAAATTAAGTTTCAAAAATAGAGAATGGAGTATCCATGCAGAATATTGCAGTTTATCTCTAGTAAATAATGTAAAATCAGTTATCAATGGCTGGTGGTCTAAAACCTAACATTAAGGATCAAGTTTAAATGTACAAAATAAACTTTTCTTTTCACACAAAAACATGTTTGCATGCATCTTTTTGCATGAAGACATTGCTTTGTATGTGGAAACAAAAGTTTATTTTGCAGCATTCTGAGTGTCCAACTCTAAATATGCTGGATTAGTGTAGGTGAGTAATTATGTACAAGAACATATAATTGTAAAACTTAAATAAGCAAGTAAAATTGATTAAGGGATTTAATATCGATGATAGGGAGATGGGCAAGATATTGCTGAATACAGATCATTCTGACCATAGAAAGCAAGCCATAACACATGAATGTCAGAAGCCATGTCAAACATCATAACAGATCTAGTTTAAAAAAAGCTGAACGGATGTACAGCTGCAGGAAATGGAGTTGGTTAGTGTTTTTTAATATGGGATTATCATTGGTTCTCTAATCATAATCAGGTTATTATGTCTTTGAGACGTATGCAAAAAATTCACTTCAGGAACAGAGTTTGAGAGGAGAGTCTTTATATCCATATCGAGAGTGAACAGTAGAATGTTATGATCAGAGACCCAATTGTAATTCTTTGTAGTTCATGGAACTGTATCTGCTTCATGAACTACCTTCTACAAAAAAAAAAAAAAATGTAGGACTGTCATGTCTTTTACCAGCTTTGAAAACTTTTTGAATGCTGGTAAAGTACGTAGTGCTGTCAAATCGACACCAGTAAGAAATGAAGTGCCCCTCTAAAAGGGGTCAAGAACATTAAAAGCTATTCCATACTTATTTTGCCCACTTTTCTCTTTTTAAGTTTGAGAGAGTGAAATCCAAACAGCTTTTAAAAGCTGTTTTGACTTTTACATTCTTCTTCTTTGCCAGCTAACATTATCAGCTGTTAATCCTTAGCACAAAACATGATCTTAAGAGTGCTTAGGTGTATTTAACAAACTTTAAGATCAGTTCTTGTGCTAGGGATGTGTCTTACAAGTTTCTTTTTCCTGATTTTGGAGAGCAGATGCAGTGCTTCATGCATCACAGTCTTATAATGCAAGAAATGGATGAGAAATTTCAGAGCATAACAAATGTTTTCAACAAAATGTCAGAAAATGACAAGAAACAGCAAGATTAAGAAACATTCCCAAAGCATAGTTCATAAGTAGATACTAAGCTATTGGCCCTAGGGCCTATATAAGCCTAGCCAAATGGTACCCTAGCTTTTGCCACCCAAGAAAATTATTTTCCTGTGCCCCTGTCAAGCAGAGCCACAGAAGTGATCCCCGGGGTGAATTTCATATCTCCCATCCAATCATCAAGATTTTTCTTGAAGAGTGCTAATGAGGAGCTTTGCTTGATATAGATAGATAGATAGTTTGTTCCAGAGTATGGGAAGTCTCTGAGACAGGAATCTATCCCTCCAGCATGTTCTGTTTGTTGTGGCGACAAGGTTTAGACCCCTAGAGTGTGTAGCTTTATGTGGAGTATGTCCAACAGTTCTGAGTTTGACATAGCTTTGTATGTTAGGCAGAGATTGCCTCTGAGTAGGCGATATGCGACAGAGTAAAGCTGGAGGTTTTTGAGACGGTCTGTGTAGTGCATCTGTTTGAGGCCAGTAATCCTCTTTGTGAGGTATTTCTGTGGCTTTTCCAGTTGTTTTAGATGTATGAGGTACATACCAAAAGGGGTGTTGTACTCTATAATGGGTCTAATGAGTGATGAGTAGAGGGGAACAATGACCTCTTTTTTCCTGGATGAGAAACCTTTTGTGATGAGGTGTGCCACGTAGAAGGATTTCTTGACTACTGTGGTGATGTGATTATCAAAGGAGAAACTACTGTCCAGCTGTGTCCCAAGGTCTCTTATCACACTTTCAGTGTTAAGTAGACTACCGCCTATGTGGTAGTTCATGGGTACAGAGTTTTTACCAAAAGGGATGACAATGCACTTTTTGGCATTGAGCTTGAGGCCATGGCTTTGACACCAGGCATCTGTCTCAGTGAGGCCCTTTTGTAGGATGTCCACATCGTTAGGAGATTTGATTATGGCTCCTAGTTTGCAGTCATCTGCGAACTTTGTTAGCTAAAGACCTTCTGTGTTAGCCTGTACTTTAGAGAAGTAGATACCAAACAGGAGAGGACCTAGGACTGAACCCTGTGGTACTCCACTTGTCACTGTTCTGAAGTTGGATTTAGAGTCTGCTACTTTCAAAGTGTGGGTTCGGTCAGCGAGCCATTTGGCAACCCATTGTGTGACATAGGGATTTATACCTAGTTTAGTGAGTTTGTCTATAATTCCAGAGTGGGGGACTGTGTTGAAAGCCTTGGTGAGATCTAGATAGGCTGGGTGTACCACCCTACCCTCATCTACAGCTTTGGTGACTGCTTCAAAGAAGTCTATCAGGTTTAGGAGACATGATCTGCCTTTTACAAATCCGAACTGGGTAGGGTCCAGAGTTTGGAGATTACAATGTCATTGTTTATAAGTTCCATGATGATATGCCCCATAGCTTTGCAGACCAGGTTCATCAGGCTAATGCGGCAGTAGTTCCCGGGGTCCTTGGTGGTTCCTCCTTTGTGGAGTGGGATAACCGTTGCCGTGTGCCATTCAGTGGGCACAAAGCCTGAGGTGAGGCTATGATTGAACATGGTACTTAGGTGGGATGCCAGTTCATTCTGTAGTTCATGTAGAATGCAGCCTGGGATGTTATCAGGTCCCATGGATGCTGTGTTCTTAGCTTTGGAGAGTGTGCTTTTTACCTGTGCAGCCATGATTACAGGTACTTTGCATTCTTCCAGTAGAATCAGCCAATTTCACAGGCAGTACACTAGCCCAGCCCAGCCCAGCACTTAAAACTCTGCAAACAACATTCCCCCATGTTCTACTCAGAAACACTGCAACACTGCAGTATACAGAAAGAAGTGAAAACTTAAAAAGCTTAACTGAGACAAAAAATTTTAGGGGCTGCCATTGCTATTATAAGGCAACATGTGCAAGATGCTGAGGGAGGTGCCAATGTGAATGTTGCTGAGGAACACACAGTGAGAGACGGAGAAGAGTGTACAGACCCAGGGTAACCTACCAGGGGCTACATGAGCTGGAAATAGTGGAGTGCTATAAAGTGGACAGAGAGCTCCTGCAGCAAATTGTTGAGCTGTGCAGGCCACACCTCACACACAGAACCAACAGAGGGGAACCCATCCCAGTGGAAACCAAGGTATGTGTTGGCCTAAGAATACTAGCAACAGGTACCTTCCAGAGACCAACTGGTGATATGATGGGGATTTCACAGGCATCAGCATCCAGGGTACTGCACCAGTTCCTGAATGCCTTGTCAGCACATGTCGGTGATCATGTATATTTCCCCAATTCCCATGAGGTATTGGCCAGCAATATGCATCTCTTCCAGCAAATAGCGGAATACCCTGAGGTAGTGGGTGCAATTGACTGCACGCACATACACATCAAAGCACCAGCCAGTGAGCGGGTTAGGGCCTACATCAACTGCAAGGGCTTCCACTCCATCAACTGGCAGGTCGTGTGCGATGCCCAGGGCATAATAGTGAATGTGTGTGCTAGCTGCCCTGGAGCTACCATGACTCCCATATCTGACATCTGACGCAGCTGTACCAGACATTTGCCAATGGGGACATCCCTGACGGTCAACTAGTGGGGGATGCTGGATACGCACTGGAGCCATGGCTGATGACACCCATCAGAAATGCACACACACCTGAAAAAGAACTCCATAATGAGGCACATGCACAAACACAAAATGTAATCGAGCGTGTGTTTGGGATGCTCAAGTCATGGTTCCATTGCCTGGACACATCAGGTGGAGCCTTGCAGTACTCACCAACTACATGTACCCAAATTGTCATGGTATGTGCCATGCTACACAATATGATCCTGCGAAAAAAGCTGCAGCAGGAACAACATGGGGCAGGGCCAAACAGCCCCCCACCATTGCTGTGACTCGGAGGAGGAACAACCTGAGCCTGCCCTAGTAGGCAGAAGGAGGCATGCCCAGTATGCCTTGGCCTTGGCAAAGAGGCAACGCATAGCACATACACTGTAAAATACAACTTGATTTTCCATACACATATAGTATAAATGTCTATAGTGGGCATGCTCACACACTCCAACAAATGTAGTGGATTTCATTCAGCATCACACAAAAAGGTCATACTGGGCATGCTCACACATTTAAAAAATGAAGCAAATGTCAGGTAACAACATACTGAAAGGTCATACTGGGCATGCTCACACACTTATGCCAAATACGGAGGTGATAATAAGGGATCTATGGACAAATGTGGATAGACATCTCTACTACCAGAAACACATTCACAAAGTTGTCAGAAAATCATGCTATGTGTTCACACAAACCACCAAGGTCTGTGCATGTAGGTTAAAGGAGGTTCCCAGTACTCATCAGTCATCAGACATGTCAGAGAGTACCACAACACACTTGTGATGAATCTGACTAGGCACGTTCAGCAGCCAGAAAGACCACTGAAGTACCCTAACAAGAGGATTACTGGCCTCAAACAGTAGCCCCATGCAACAAGACTGAGTGTAACCCAATCTGTACCCTGTTGCATACTATCTACTCAGGAGATCTCTGCCCAACAGACAGGTCCATGTCATAGCTACACTCAGATCTGTTCTGAGTTACAGCTCAATGGCACTAAATATACAGACCCAACTGATATTGGCAACATCCTTGCAGGTAGGATCAGTGTTAACTATACCCCCACTCAACCATGAAAGAGCACATCTCTATAATGGAAGACTGCAAAGTTGCTGTCATCATGGCTGCACAGGTAAAAAACACTCTCCAAAGCCAGTATCACAGCAGCCACGGGACCAGATAACTTCACAGGCTGTGTTCCGCACAAACCACAGAACGAACAGGCACCACACTGACGTGCCATGTGCAGTCATAGCCTCACCTCATGCTTTGTGCCTGTTGAATGGTGCACAGTGATGGTCATCCCACTACACAAGGGTGGAGACACCACAGACTCCAGGAACAATCGCCCGATTAGCCTGATGAGCACACTCTTCAAGGCCATGGAATATATCATCATAAAACATATACAAATTACATTTGTAATCCCCAAACCCTGGACCACAACCATGTAGGGATTGTAAAATGCAGATCATGTCACCTAAACATGATAGATGACATTGAAGCAGTCAACAGAACTGTCAACAAGGGTAAGATGATTCACACAGCCTATGTTGATCCTGCCATGGCTTACAACACCACCGCACACTCTGGAAATATAGATAAACCCACTAAACTAGGTATAAATTGCTATGTCACAAGATGTGCTGCCAACAGGCCTACTGACAGAACACACATTGTGAAAGTAGCAGACTCCAAGTATGACTTTGGACCAGTGACGAGTGCAGTACCACAGGGTCCAGTCCTGGATCCTGTCCTGCTTTGTATCTACTTCCCTGAAGTAAACTTCAACATGGAAGGTCTGTGGCTACTGAAGTTTCCAGAGGACTGCAAACTAGGAGCCATAATTGTAAACACTAAAGATGTGGACATCCTACAAAAGGGCCTCACTGAGACAGATGGCTGTTGTCAAAGCCATGGGCTCTAGCTCAGTGCCAAAAGGTGCATTGTCATCCCCTTTGTTAAAGGCTCTGTAGCCAAGAACGACAACATAGGCGGTAGTATACTTAACACTGAAAGTGTGACAAGAGACCTTGGTTCACAGGTGGACACTGGACACAACGGTGATAATCACATCCCCACAGTAGTCAGGAAACCCTGCTATGTGGGACACCCCATCACAAAATGTGTCTCATGCAGAATAGAAGAGGACATTGTTCCCCACTACTCATCACTCACTAGAACTATAAAAGAGTACAACGCCACTTTTGCTATGTACCTCACAAGCCAACAACTGGAAAGCCTGCAGCAATACCTCACAAAGAGCATTAGCAGCCTGAAATACATGCCATACACAGACTATCACAAAATGCTCCATCAGTACTCCCTTGCATATCGCCTACTCAGATGTGTTCACTGCCTAACATACAAAGCTATGTCAAATGCAGAGCTGTTGGACATGCTCCATGTAAAACACTCACAATTCCCCTGACCTTTGGACCCAAAACCATGAATGAAATGCAAAAGGAAGGGGTGTATACATTTACTCTATGGATACCCCCACCTCCAGGTTAGTGGCACAGCATGAGGCCTTGGAGACCATGCAAGTGCAACTAAGATTGTGCAAAGCTGCTCATCAGATTGTAGCCTTCTACAGATCACCTACCTTGTCACAGGAACCTCACACAGTATTCCAGAGAACAGTGGAATATATCAAGGTCCTATCAAACAACATTATATGAGGTGATTACAACTACCCAAACACTGAGTGGGAGGATCACTTGTGTACAACGTCCATTGCCCAATGTTTCCTAGAGTTTAAAAGCTCTAACACCCTGGAACAGCTGATCACCATTGCCACTAGAGGTGACACGATACTGGACATGATCATCACCAACATGGAGTACCAGTGTTCCACAACAAAGATAAAACCCTCGCTGGTAATATCAGATCATAAAGTAATCACACTGGACATC
Source organism: Protopterus annectens (assembly GCF_019279795.1). NCBI lineage: Eukaryota > Metazoa > Chordata > Ceratodontiformes > Protopteridae > Protopterus > Protopterus annectens. Next base: position 332,678,933 of record NC_056739.1, read on the forward strand.
CACATCACACACCCCCACCCAGCCAATGAAACCACCGTGAAGACATTTTCAAAAGCAAACTGCACACATCCCAAGACAAAAGTGGAAGGTTCCAAAGACCTCTTGCTATAGGGGAATGGTATACAATCTGCCAAATCAGTTACAAGTGCATCCTATGAGCATCTACAGGGATGCATGGATCAAGACATCACAAATAAAACCAAGATGCACTCCTCCAAAAATAAGAAAACAATCTGGTGGTCATCGGCTATAAATAAGCTAGACAACAGAAGGAGGAAACTAACACCCGATAGAGCCAACTTCACTAAAGGAAAGGCATCACTAATCATTATTAGGAAGTAGCAATGATCACTCATGGAATAATTCAAGGACACTGTCAAAAGATAATTGCCAAGGACTGTAAGAATAACAATCAAAAAGCCTGTTGTAGCTTTACCAGACATGTAGGTGTCAAGGAATACACTGAACCAACTTTCATTGGCCACATCCTGGGGGTTGTCCCAGTGTAAACCTCCCCCCATCACCCCCAAAAGGGCCTGTGTCCATCACAGAAGGATGCAGAGCCCCAGACGTCATGGACATGCAGGCAAGGACAGCTCTCTCCAAAGCCAAGAACACAGCATCAATGGGAATGGATGGTGTCCCAGGCTGTGTCTTACACTAGGCCCAAAAGGAACTACACCCTCACCTACATTCACTGCCCAGACTCAATCATACCACAGGGTATGTACACAAAGAATGGCATACACTAACAGTCATCCAGCTCCACAAAGGGGGTGCCACAACAGAACCTGGAAACCATTGCCCTATATGCTTACTCAGCCTGGTCTACAAAGCTATTGATCAAATTGTCATGAAACCCATAAACAGAGACAATGGAGACCTCCAGACACTGGACTCTACACAAGCTCACCTTGTTAAAGGCAGATCCTGCCTCCTAAACATAGTTGGCATACTTCAAACAGTCACCAAGAACATAGATGGAGGTGAAAGTAGTCCACACAGCCCACCTGGACCTCACTAAGGACTTTACCCACCATTCCACACTCTGTCATCAAGGACACACTTACCAGCCTGAACATCAACAGGTATGTCACAGGATGTGTGGCCTAGTGTCTCTCACATCAAACACACATGTTCAGAGTTGCGGGTGCCATGTACGACTGTAAGACAGTCACAAATGGCATCCCACAGGTCTTGCTCCTAGGACCCCACCTGTTCAGTGGACACTGCTCAGAGATACAGGCAAGCACGGGAGGGGTATGGCTGAACAGGTTTGCAGATGACTGCTAACTGTGGTCCATAATCGACTCTATGGCTGACACACACATCCTCCAGAAGGGGCTTACAGACACAGATACCTGGTGTCAAAACAATGCCCCAATAAGAATGATAAAGAATGCATAGTCATCCCGTTTTGTTAAAACAAAGTGCAAACAAATTACCGCATAGTTGGTACACCAGTATGTATGGAGAAAGTCATGAAGGCCCTGAGGACACAGTTAAATAGTGAACTCCCCTTTGATGATCACATGGCCAAAGTGTTCAGACATTCCTTCTATGTAGCCCACCCATTGTCACCTAATGTAACCCACTTTGTCTAGTCTGATGATGTCACCATTCTACAAATATACCTGTGAAAACAAAAGCTCACAGTAATGTGTATAGTGCATCGTGTAAATGCGTACTCCTGTAGTAACATAAAGCAGTTAGTTAGAGGTTTGAATCCTGCACTTGACAGGTGTGTGTGTATGAATTCCTTGGAGAAGAGCAACCTTTTTGGACAGTAGTCAAACACCTTAAAAGTGGTATACTAATCTTTGTCAGGTCTGATGATGTCACCACCCTACAAATATACCTGTGGAAAGAGAACCCCCAGTAATGTATATAGCGTGTCGTGTTAATGCATACTCCTGTAGTGACATAAAGCAGTTTGGTAGGGGTTTGAATCCTGCAGTTGACAAGTGTGTGTGCCTGTTTGTGTGTGAACTCCTTGAAGAGGAGCAACCTTTTTGGAGAGTAGTCAAACACCTTAAAACTGGTATACTAATCATTGTCAGGTCTGATAATGTCACCACCCTACAAATATACCTGTGGAAAGAGAACTCGCAGTAATGTGTATAGCGGATTGTGTTAATGCATACTCCTGTAGTAACATAAAGCAGTTAGATAGGGGTTTGAATCCTGCACTTGACAAGTGTGTGTTTGTGTGTGAACTCTTTGGAGAGAAGCAACCTTTTGGAAGAGTAGTCAAACACCTTAAAAGTGGTATACTAATCTTTGTCAGGTCTGATGATGTCACCACCCTACAAATATACCTGTGGAAAGAGAACCCACAGCAATGTGTATAGCGCATCGTATTAATGCGCACTACTATAGTGACGTAAAGCAGTTAGGTAGGGGTTTGAATCCTGCACTTGACAAGTGTGTGTGTGGGACTGTTGATCAATGAGTTGTGGGTTTTGCTTTTACTACTGTATGACACCAGTATGTGCATTGCACATGTGTGGTAGCTGTGTGGCAAATACATATACGTACATGTGACCTCAATTATTGCATGTGTGGGAACCCTGCTTTTTCCAAGAACACAGCTGTAATCTATTCAAGAGTGTGCTGCTGCTTTCTGGACCTTAGGTCACATCTGTATGCCTGTGACAAGGCCAGCCACTGCAGTGATCCCAGGCCTAGGTCAACTGTGTCACACACACTTATTACGGTTTCTTTAGAATTGTGTGAGTGAGTGTTCATGGCCGAGGTAGATATCAGACCTGTTCAAATGCAGCAGGGTCTATCACTGATGGCTATTCATTATAGGTGTACAACAACCTTTGTGGATATGCAGGCAGACCCTTTATTGCTTATGTGATCCACCGAGGGATTTAAACATACCTTTGGAAATGTGATTATCAAAGGAGAGATGATGTACCACTTGATTGCCTGTACACATCTGTAAGTGTTCTTCACGTTGGTAGCTACTACCTATGTGGTACTGTGGGGATACTATGTTCCGTAAAGGTGGATGACTATGCTTTGGTTGGCTTATAGCTTTACAGCATGTGTTTGACAACAGGGATCTGTCTGTGTGATACCCTTGTGGAGGATGTGTGTGTCATCTGGAAAATACATTATAGGCCACAGTATGCATCACCATATGTGGACGGACATATCCCTACTGTGATTGCTTGTACCTAAGAGAGCTATATGCCAAACAGGAGTGGTTTCAGTAATGTGTGCAGGTGAATACCACTGGTTACTGGCTTAGTATAGTACCTGAAGTGTCCAAATGTTACTGTCTGTCCTACATCTGTGTGTCAGTTGTCAAGGCATTATCTAACGATTGGTTATGGTCTGGCTGTTGAAGTTGTGTATACTACCAGAATGCAAATCAATGACAGATATTAACAGCATCACCCTCAGCACAGTGTCTAACCATGTCATACACACATGTGTAGTCAATTTCCGAAATGTGTGTAGTACAATGCATACTGGCCACCGATCGAGACTATGGAGTGTAGATGTGTAATAAAGGGCATGTCACCCTGCCCATGTGTCCACTATGCACATACATGCAGGCAGTGCACCTCCACCATGTTCACAAATGTACACCTGCAAATTTGTGCCACACACACATCCCACACATACTGTCCACTCTCTAACACATGCTGCCAATACTACACACATCAGCCAAGTGGCACGTGGATGGACTATACACTATTGGAACTAACACTGGTGTGAACATTACTACATTGACAATCATAGCTTACATGCATCATGCCTGCTCAGCCACATCTTCAAGCATATCATCACACTCTACTGCTGACAACATGCTAACATTGCTATACTGCTATTAAGTCACCCTGTGCATCAGCACCATCTTAGCCTGTTCCTGCATCAACGTCACAGATGACAGGAGGTGGCACAGTATTCATCATATGCACAGGGTGTGTAGTTGGTTTGCCAGAGGCCTACAGTGAGCCATACAATCGACATGTATGTGTGTGTACATGTGTGAGGGCCAAGAGTACTGCTATGGGCCAATGTTGATGTAATGTGTGCATGTATGTGGTAGCCCTAGGTGTGTTGTTTATGTGTGTGTGTGTCTGCATGCACACAGTTCCACCATGTGGCTGCCATATACGAGTATTTGTGGGACAGCCACAGACTGTACCTGCAAGGCTTTACAGATCACCGTCTCTGGCCACGGATATGGTACCTGTGCCTGGCAGGGGTTCTACTGACACTATCAGGTACTAAGCCTGACTGGGTACTATCCCCAGATGTAGATGGATGTACACTGGACCCAGGTCCCTGCTGGGAGTGTCCAGAGCCACGTGCACGTGGTCTTCTAGGACGGTCTATGGACAGCGAACCCCAACATTGCTGGGTCTGGTACTGGCACTATGGGAGTGGCTGCAACTTGAGGGGCATCCACGGCGACTGCCAGCTGCTGATGTTGCTGGCATACATCCACGTCGACATCTCACCCATCCCGCACTGTTCTGACACATGGACATGACATTGCGGAGGACATCTAATATCTCACCCCAATGTCTATCCATGACCTCAGTCTAATTATGGATGGCACTTGCAAGGTCACGGATACTGTCATTTAATGTGGTGTTATGTGTCCTCTGTGCCCTTAGTCCCTGTCTGGTGTACCGTTCCATATGTGCCTGTGCCTCCATGACAGCCTGGAACATGCACGAGGTTGTAAGACCTGTGGCATGTCTGCCAGTGGCATGATGGCCAGCAGTGCTCTGATGAGAACCCTGGACATCTGCCTACATGGTACCCTTCCAGACATCTGGGTATGGCTGCTGTGTTGGGATGCATGTGCCATAGATACCGCACTGTCCTGGCCAATGCCAGCTGTATGCTATCCCTCAGCTAAGGGCATTGGTGATGGATGTATTTTCAGTATGACTGTGTGCATGGATGGGGTGGACACTTGTGTATTGTTGATTGTTGGCTCAACGACAGACCCTGGCAAACATGCCTGTGCCTCAACACACCTATCATCATCATCACTATCATGCTCAGTGACATCAGTTTCCCTGCTGCAGTGAACCAGCCCAAAATCAGCACCTGTGAGAGGGAGACAGGAAACACACTTTACGACCTGTACATGATGTCTGCACACATGCACACATGAAAACATGAACACATGCACACATTCACACATGAACACTTGCACACATGAACACATGCACACATGAACACATGCACACTCCTCACTACAACAGACACACAGACACACACACACACCACCAGCAATTCAGAACATACTCAATAGCGTGTGATGATGGGGTACAGTATCACAAGCCAAACATTTATATCAAACGTGACAGCATGCAGGACGTGTGTTGCTCAACAGCATGCAGTGTGAGTGTAGGCAGCCCTTGCTAATAACAGTATATATGGCTTTGATGCATGTGTGTTTTGTTCAGTGATTGGCCTCACCCTGGAACGCAATGTGTACATGGACACAACATTGCTGTGCAAGTATTAACGTCTCTGCAATGTCCTGTGCACCATCACTCACAGGTATACATACCATGGCTGGATGTGTATCAGTGTGTCACATAGATATCCATTTCTGATTAGAGCATCTGTGTCTTTAGCAGACAATTATGGACACAGGTTTAGCACATGCATGCTATGTATACACACAGGATAAGTGGTGCATGTATACCTGATGGAATATCATTGCTCAACATAGACATTGTACAGTGGTTATGGTGAGTGTAGGACATATTGTGGACATGCTAGTGCCAAGCATGACATGGCATGCTGCCACACAACTGTAACATTAAACCTCACACATACACAATGTGTGTCATGTGACCTATACACTCAATAGTGTTACAAGACATGTGTGTCACTTTGTACAAATGGTGATTGCTATGCAGATTGTGTATCAGTGCATATGTTTGCACACACACACACACACACACACAACATTGAGGTGCATAGCAATTAATGATATGTATAGTACTTTGGCCACTGTAACTGGATATGGTGTAGTACCATGTGACATCATCATGCAGCATCATGTAGTGACTCAAGGCTACTAATGTGTGCCAGACCGGCACATAGCATGCTGTATCTGAACTGCAGTACCATGGCTACATTCACCATTTCATGGATAGTTGTTACATGGGTTCATAAGGTGCACAGTAGGGGGCATTACCTAAGATGAATGTGTTATGTGTTGAAGAGTGTCGCAGAGCCACATGAGAGGACTCTACCCCTCAGGTATGTTATGTGTGCTATGTGGATGACATTTGGGATACTGAAGTGTGACCTTACAGCGTGTGTATGAATACGCCATGTGTAGCATGTTAACATGTACTGCGTATGACACAGTTGTGTGTGTGTTGTGTGCATGTGTATCGACTGTACCTATCCAACATCCACTACAGTGTTGACACAATTGTGTGGGATGCTCTGTGTATTGCATGTGTTTGAGTCAGCTACTCACATTACTGAGATGTGCATAGTCTCACAGCAAACATGCACAGCATGCATTATGCGCTGGTGTGTGACGTGTACATGGCCTACACCTCACCTATGACATGCACATTTATTTAGCAATAATAAATGTAGAACACACTCACCAGCATGGGTCAGCTGCCTTGCTGTCATACCAGAGGGACCTACAAGGGTATGAGACAGTTTGTCAGTGGCAACAACTGTGGCATTGCTACTGTGTGTTTGCAATCTTACAGTAGTACGACTGTTGACAGTCACAGGCCTGCATATTATATTCCAAAATATTATTACTGCACAACACTAGGCACCACATCTTGTAACTACACACTACACATCTCACATAAGCATGATTTACCAATAGAGGTAACAGTAGTGTACAGCTATGCCATGTTACTTGCACGCTCCATGTCAACTTGCTGGGTGGCTCCAGTCTCCATGATGATGCATGCCAGTTGTTGCTGTTGCTGTTGTTGTCCAGGAGCCACCTGGCTCAGGAGCAGCTCCTCCACTCTGGTGAGGGGGGGGGGGTGGATGGCTACCCCACCACCTGTGGCAAGCTGTTGTCTACGGATATCAGATGCATGCTGCCGGATATGTCTAATTAAATCACTGCAGTGATGGCGTACCTGCTCATATGTCCGGTTATGCATGCCTATGTCATTTACCCTACGGACAAGATCTTGCCACAGTGCAGTCCGATCATGCTGGTCCTGACTGGTTCTTGAGAACAGCATGGTGTACTGCTGAACCATGGTGTCCATTATCACTTCATCCTCTGCTGTGCTGTATGAGGGATTATGATGGTGGGCAATTACCCTGGAAGACAAAGAAACAATATGTATGAGCAAGTCAAGTGGCACAATTAATATTCTAAAGTACGGATATCATTTAACTGCCATATATAGCAACCTATTGGCTGTCAAAGGATACACACTTTCAATACCGCATATCAGTGCTCAACCCACAACTGCCTGACAGTGCCTGGCACACTCCATATATCAAACCATGTTCTGCACAGCAACAAAGATAAACCAGTATGTAAGACTATACAACAGTATATGGCACACTGTATGCGACACAATGCACCACCTAGCCACAGGGGGTATATATCATGCTAATGCATAACGTAACATGTAATCCATTGCAATGATTGCAGGGTCCAGTCACAGTATTACCAGCATACCACACTAGTCACTGATGGCAAACCCCTGCCTAACATATGTGCTCATTCATCAATATGGGTGGCATACTGCTGTACTACACTATACATGTTGCTAGATACACACCTATATCCTGTAACACACATATGACCAAGGCCATGGTACAGGCATACACACACACACACACACACACACACACACACACACACACACACACACACACACACACACACACATCAGACATACATACCAGACACAAAGGTATGGCAACACACATGACCTTTACCTGTGTACCATACAGTACTGTGTGTCAGTAGTTACAAGACCTTATGCCTGAGGTATGTCATCTGGAGGACTACGGGGAACAAACAAAACAGTGGTTCCAGGACATGTGTACATACACCTTACTGTGCTGTTTAGGCATACAGCTTCAGGTAGTACTACAGTTCATTCAGGGGTTGGATTCACCAGCAGTAACACTCAATAAGCATACATGTACTGCTGTAGCCTACAATGGGACACCCCAGTCGACACCAACAGACTACGTCAGACCGTCTGGCATACTGCTTTTTGTGCCTAGCAATAGCATACACATATTTTGCTGGGATCACAGCTAGGACACTACATACCATGACAGAAACAGTTTCCCACTTAGCTATCACACATATACAGAACTCAGACACATTCACCAACACATTCACCATCACACTCAGTCAACCTCACAAAGCAATTATTGCAACAGGTACATGTGGGTGTGTATCAGTTCGTAGGTAGGTTATAGGCTATTGGCCCTAGGACCTATAGATGTCTAGCCATACGCTACCCTGGCCAATGACACATGGGTGATTTCATTTCACGTGGCCCTGTCAAGCAGAGCCACAAAGGTGATTCCTGGGGTGTATTTCCTATCTCACACATAATCATCAGGTTTATATATGATGACTGCTAATTAAGAGCTTTGTTTGCTATTGATAGGTGGTTTGCGCCAGGGTATGGGATGTCTCTGAGATAGGGATCTATCCATCCGGATATGTCTAATTAAATCACTGCAGTGATGGCGTACCTGCTCATATGTCTGGTTATGCATGCCTATGTCATTTACCCTACGGACAAGATCTTGCCACAGTGCAGTCCGATCATGCTGGTCCTGACTGGTTCTTGAGAACAGCATGGTGTAGTGCTGAACCATGGTGTCCATTATCACTTCATCCTCTGCTGTGCTGTATGAGGGATTATGATGGTGGGCAATTACCCTGGAAGACAAAGAAACAATATGTATGAGCAAGTCAAGTGGCACACTTAATATTCTAAAGTACGGATATCATTTAACTGCCATATATAGCAACCTATTGGCTGTCAAAGGATACACACTTTCAATACCGCATATCAGTGCTCAACCCACAACTGCCTGACAGTGCCTGGCACACTCCATATATCAAACCATGTTCTGCACAGCAACAAAGATAAACCAGTATGTAAGACTATACAACAGTATATGGCACACTGTATGCGACACAATGCACCACCTAGCCACAGGGGGTATATATCATGCTAATGCATAACGTAACATGTAATCCATTGCAATGATTGCAGGGTCCAGTCACAGTATTACCAGCATACCACACTAGTCACTGATGGCAAACCCTTGCCTAACATATGTGCTCATTCATCAATATGGGTGGCATACTGCTGTACTACACTATACATGTTGCTAGATACACACCTATATCCTGTAACACACATATGACCAAGGCCATGGTACAGGCATACACACACACACACACACACACACACACACACACACACACACACACACACACACACACACACATATCAGACATACATACCAGACACAAAGGTATGGCAACACACATGACCTTTACCTGTGTACCATACAGTACTGTGTGTCAGTAGTTACAAGACCTTATGCCTGAGGTATGTCATCTGGAGGACTACGGGGAACAAACAAAACAGTGGTTCCAGGACATGTGTACATACACCTTACTGCGCTGTTTAGGCATACAGCTTCAGGTAGTACTACAGTTCATTCAGGGGTTGGATTCACCAGCAGTAACACTCAATAAGCATACATGTACTGCTGTAGCCTACAATGGGACACCCCAGTCGACACCAACAGACTACGTCAGACCATCTGGCATACTGCTTTTTGTGCCTAGCAATAGCATACACATATTTTGCTGGGATCACAGCTAGGACACTACATACCATGACAGAAACAGTTTCCCACTTAGCTATCACACATATACAGAACTCAGACACATTCACCAACACATTCACCATCACACTCAGTCAACCTCACAAAGCAATTATTGCAACAGGTACATGTGGGTGTGTATCAGTTCATAGGTAGGTTATAGGCTATTGGCCCTAGGACCTATAGATGTCTAGCCATACGCTGCCCTGGCCAATGACACATGGGTGATTTCATTTCACGTGGCCCTGTCAAGCAGAGCCACAAAGGTGATTCCTGGGGTGTATTTCCTATCTCACACATAATTATCAGGTTTATATATGATGACTGCTAATTAAGAGCTTTGTTTGCTATTGATAGGTGGTTTGCGCCAGGGTATGGGATGTCTCTGAGATAGGGATCTATCCATCCAGCATGTGCTGTTTATTGAGGTGACAAGCTTTATATCCCTAGAGCATGTAGCTCATAGGGATTGTGATCTGATTATGTGGAGCATGTCCAAAAGCTCTGGGTTTCACATAGCTTTGCATGTTAGACAGAGGTCACCTCTGGGTAGACAGTATGCGACACAGTCTAGCTGTAGTTTTGTGGGACGGTCTGCATAGGGCATCTGTTTGAGGCCGGTATTACCCTTTGTGAGGTATGCCTGTGCCCTTTCCAGTTACTGTAGATGTCTTGTGAGGTACATACCACATGGGGCATTGTACTCTATAATGGGTTTTCTGTGTTTGGAGTACAGGGGAACACTGACCTATACTTCCCTAGATGACACACTTTTTGTGATTACGTGTACCACGTAGACAGGTTACATGACTAGTGTGGCACTGTGACAATCAAAGGGGAGACTACTGTCCACCTGTGTCCCATGGTCTATTATCACACCTTCAGTGTTAAGTAGACTACCACCTATGTGGTAGTAAATGGGTACTGAGTTTTTGCAAGGAGGGATGCCAATGCAGTGTCAACATTGAGCTTGAGTCCATGTCTTTGTCACCAGGTATCTGTTGGAGTAAATTTGACCCTGTCTCTCTCTCTCTCACTCTCTCTTTCTCTCTCTCTCTCCATATATATATATATATATATATATATATATATATATATATATATATATATATATACATACACACATACATATGAACATCCATTGGTGTACATATTGATATACATATAGGCACATATACAGTCCACCTTTCATGGTGGGAATATTGGGTATGGGAAGGTTGTGAGGTATACAGTTATGTCATAACATTGCACAGTGTTGTGCGGAATGCATTGAAGGTGTTCTCAGTCCATGTAGCTTTAGCAGGCCTCACTGGCTGCAACACTGCAAACCTGACGAATTATACCCACAGCGTTCAACCACCACATGTCATATACCAGCACTGTATGCTGTCTGGTTTGCCGCACACTACAACCTATATAGGAATATGCACATAACAACCTTCAACAACATATATGTATCCACCTTTCACAAACAGTTGCAGTATGTCCCTTGCTCTATGCACCTGTACAGAGGCTAATACATCTGACACAGACAGATCTCTCCATATGTGTGTGCCATACACACACAAGGACCACACTGTTGTAGGTCCATGTACCTCACGGCTGACCTGTTGTGCCTTGCTGCAACATGAACAGGTGTCACATGTGAGCACACAGTAATATTAGAGGGTGTATATATAGCTGCAATTGCTTAATTACCATACTAGCCTGGTACAGCTGTTGCCAATGCTAAGCTACACATTGATATGACTATCATGCATTTGTTACTCTGTCACATCCATGGTTATAAAGCTGTATGCGCTACTCCCCCAAACAGACATTGTCCACACTACTGTACAGAACACAGATAACATGGTTCAGATGTTTGACATTTAATGCTGAGCTACATATATCGCAGTTATGTCCCACTGCACACAGCTACACACTATGTCCATGGCAGTAGTTATGCAGGGCATCTGTGCATAGATACATACTGCTGCCACATGTTGATGTTTCAAAGTATGTAGAGTGGTCTTCAAATACATCTACTACATGACAATAAATACATATCTGTTACATACCTTTCCTTTGTATGCGTTCATATTTTTCACTTAGCTGTCTCTTTGGCTGAATGTAATAGATTTGTTTTATGTTTTCTTTTCTTTTTTTTTATTAGTTTATATATATTTTTACCACTGGTGTGGGTGGGGGTGTGAGTCTCTCTCTCACTCTCTCTGTCTCTCTCACCATCTGCAATGGGATGATTGCATGTGTGGCCAGCAGGTACAGCCTGCTTTTATAGGTATCTGCACATGTGCATGTGATGGCCTCTGCACCAATTGGTGGCCACCATTTGGTAATTGCATGCAGCCTGCTGTGTGGTAATTGCAGTACTCACTGTCACAGCAACCCAATGCTATAAATTGCTATGTCAGGTAGGCGTAGCCCTTTCAGCTTTCCAGAGTGGGGCCTATGCTTGTTTGCTGTGGAGACCATTGTGTAAGTCAGAAGTTTGGTATAGTTCTTATATCTGAAGCTACGGGTGTAGCCAGTGATATAATTGTTGTACTCAGACCTGAATGTTGCCACTTCCACTACACAGTTGTCAAGTGTAGAATTGTACTCACCCCTATATATGCTAACACAAGATACATGGGAGTATGTAGTTTCTTTTCTACTTATACAATTTACTGCCATACAAAAGTAGTTATTGAGATGTATTCATTTGGCACATGAACTGTTTGTGAACTGGTATACTGTGAATATTTATTCACTCTCATTTGAACAGTTTGTGCTTTTTTACAGTTGACATTGGCACAGGCTGCTCAAGAAAACTGTATAAATGTCTGTACTGAGTATGCCTACCTACATCCTTGGTAGACCCTGAACACACAGGTTTATTGTACATTTGGGTAGGGGTGCAGTAGGACAGAAAGCATTTATGTCTTAATGTGTGAACTTTATCTTGCTGGACTTAAAGGGTTGCTGTGTACCTGTTAGTTTACCAAGGCAAGTAGTCCGTCTGTATAGCTCCCAACTGTGGACCTATCCAGATGGTAGCCCGAGGTTAGCCTGTTATTCTTTGTGCACCACACTGGTCTTGTCAGCACTGGAACAATGGCATTGTCACAGTTGGTTGCTACCAGTACATGGCTACATCCCTTGGTATTTCAGTGTTGTACTCCTACATAAGGGTATGCTTCCGGAACTCCTTCCAAAGCTATTTGTGCAGTGTGTAACAGCAGAATAGCTGATATGCCTGTGTGTTTCTGCCTCTGCCAGACCTCTCAAACACTCAGGTACATATTTGAACAGACTCAGGGTAAAGTAGGTCGAAGTGAGGTATGCCTTTACAATATTAGTAACATTAGGTTGAGACTTTGAGAGAACCAGAACATATGGATTAATACACATTTCCTGAAGTACAAGTGGTGTCTAACTCTTACTTTTTGTCACAGTTGGGAAGTATGGCCTCTACCCTTGTCAGATATGCTAGTGTTTGTCCTGCTATAATACTGTGAGGAGGTTGTGAAGTGCTGCTGTAACATTATTTCCTTCTAGAATGGCTGGTTCCCTTTTCACTGTCATGTAATGCAATTCCACAAGAACTGCTGGTAAAGATCCACAGAACAGGATTTGTGTTATGGCATTCCTATTTGGACTTTACATTCACTCATTCTGATGCATGATATATTGGTTTCAGCACCCATTTCTTGTATGTTTACCATGGCTCAGTGGTACTTCATGCAGTCTAGTGTGTACAAGGTCCGGGGTTCAAGACTGACAGAGGTATTTTATTTTGCTGCTGAGCAGAACAAGGGCCCTAGCATACAGAGTGACTAAGGCACTTTTAAGCAGTTGTAAGCGGGTTTGTGTGGGTTTGAGCGATGCTTAGCTAAGCACACACAAGCTTAGCTAAGCGCACACTCGTGCAAACATGCTAACTACTGCTTAAAGGTGCTTACTCCCACTAACCCCCACACTCATTTCTTTAAAAGAAAAGAAAATGGGGATATATGAAAGTGTTGAAAAAAGGGGCACAAAGAGGGAAAGACAGTAGGGAAAACAGCTCAGGATGTGCAGGACAGGTGTAGGGAAGGTCCATAGCTGCCCATTTCTTTAACAGCAACAGCTGTACATATACTAGTAATTTGAATGGAATTTTGAAACCTTCCACCCCTGAGAGAGGGGTGGGGACAACAAAGTATGTTGTACTGCCAATTAAATTTCTGTTTGTGTTCAGCGGACATGTGTGCAAATTGGACAGCTATGTATGGGGCGTAATTTTTTTTGGGGTGCAGATTGCCCATTTTTTTTTTATGGTGAGAGTGAAATGTGGGGTAGGGGAAGTAGGTATATTTTGGGAGGAAGGTTGGGGAGGTAAACAGACAAGACAAACAAGATGCATACAGGGGTGGAGTATGACACATGGGGTGGGTGAACACCACTGACAGGGAAGGGTGTTTGGAAATCGCAAGCCCATGAACCCACAGATGGCAACAGTGGAACTGAGATCCCCACCCATAGGCAGTCACCACTGCACCTTCACAGCCCGGGAGGGCTGTGCTGGGGGCTGTGTAGGAGGGGCAGGTTCTCCTCCGCCCACACTTGCACTGGGGAATGAGCCCCATCCCCTGCAGCGCTTCCACCTGAAGATGGCACAGGACCAACGTAGGAGGGGGTCCTGGGCTTGGCACTGGAACTGCTGGTGCCAGGTGCCATTGCCAGCTGAGGTAGGACAGGTAGGTCCACTGGGACTGGCCTTCCCATTTGTTCTATGTTTAGGAGGATTTAATGACAATATGGGTTAGTAATAGCCAACAGCATTCCAGTTTAGTTGTAACAGCATACAGTAGTATTCCCATTAACCCAACACACCAGAGTTCAAACAGTTGAACAGTAAGCATAACACATGCATATACAGAACAACAGTGGACATTCCAACAGCATGCAGGATTAATTGGTGGCAACAGGCCACCAAGATTGTGGTATGTGAACAGGGCACATGCATCGAAGTAAATGCAGATATTTATATAACAATAGGACATGTATCCCAACAAATGTTATGAGATTAGACATACCCATTGAGGTGTGGAATTGCATTGTTTATGCACATACAGTGGGGTGCAAAAAGATACCTCCATTAACAACTTATCTATAATTATAGTTTACACTACATTCCTATTGACTGCAGTTAAATATCCCCTATTTGTATTATTAAACTAGGCAATGTCCGTTAAACTGTGAAATGGGTTTTGCTAGTTCTTGATATACCTGACCTGTATCTGACATGCAAACTGTCCTGGATGCAGATGTTACTGCTACATATTTATACTTTTCATTTATATTTATGTATCTACATATCTGGATGTGTTCAGGTGACATTATCAGGTATATGTTAACAGCCCCCTACATTTCTAGCAGGATACTGACATTTCTGGGAAACACATTAACAAGCTACTCATGTGCCAGATTAACCTGTACATGCCGGCCATTAACCAACAGTTGAGGACTGTTTATATGCTTAACAGCTACTGGCACTCCCTTCATCCACTTTAAATGGGCCTACCCATGTGTGGGTTGACTGCACTTAATACAATAGTACTGTTTCTATTATGCAAGGGTACAACAACATATCTCAGAAAATGACACGGACACACTCCAGGAATTATACCTTATTAATTACATTACACACTTTTCTAGTGGCTCTCTCAATTATTTGATATATCAGTGCATGCAGAGGTCTTTTATTCAATACTTTTTATACCTTTATTAATAGGTTACAACACCTTTTCACGCCGTGTCACTTATTTTATATAACAGTACATGCAGAGAAGTTATTCCACACTTTTTATACCTTTATTAATGGGTTACAACACCTTTTCACGCTGTCTCACTTATTTTATATGACAGTACATGCAGAGAAGTTATTCCACACTTTTTATACCTTTAATAATGGGTTACAACACCCTTTTTCAGGCTCTCTCACTTCTTTCATATGACCACACATGCAGAATATTTACTAACCTGCCTGGTGGTGCAGCCTTAGCAGCCTATCTGCATAGACTTGTTGATTCGCAGCACGGACACCCGCAGCTGTGAAGTAAATGAAGGGATATTGAGACATACCTATCCATAATATAGACTACAATAGCAATTCTTACATACTTCATTCCATGGCTACATACTCAGCAGTGGGGCATTTGGCATTCCACGGGTCTCCTGTATCCAGTGGTTCAGTTGGCCCTCCTTGCATCTCTTCAGGTCTGCAGGGTGGTGTCTGACCTGCTTACCAGTCTGAGGGACGCCTGTGGCACTGGTGAGATCATGTGCTAAACGGTTCCAGGCTTCCGCTTTGTACTCTGTGCCCTGGAACTGGCCCTGCAGGAGTCTTGCATCAGGATGATGGACGAGGAGCCAAACCATGTATTTTGATCTTCAATGTCCCACCGTTGCACTCGAAAACGAGAGCCCTCTCCAGCACCAGCCATACTGTCTGCAGATGGGAGCTACAACCAGTTATGGCAATTATTCCCGCCTATGGAGCTTAAATATGCCTCATTTCCTGCACTTGTTTATGATTGGCCGGTTTTGAAATATCTCAGCTAAGAGCAAACCTGCGTAGCAGTGGGTAAACTTCCATTGATATACATGAGTGCGTTGGAAATACATCGATATTTAAAGCTGTCATGGCTTTGTGGTTTAGTGCTGTGATTATGGTGCACAGTATCCTTGGTTTGAGGCCTGCCATTGCTTTTTATTTTACTACTGGCCAGACCAAATAGTGGGTGTGGCTGTGTTTAGCCGACTTTGCTCAGCTTTGCCCAATGTGTCTCGACGTTGCTCTACGTTGCTCTACACTGCCCGACGTTGCCTGACATTGCCCAACGTTGCCCTAGTTGGCGCGGTGCGTAGCTCCGTGCAAACATGTTTTGTTTGTGCTAGTTGGCGTGATGAGCAGCTCCGCGCAAAACTATTGTGCTAATTAAAGCACTGCTAAGCTATGAGCAATTATACCTCACTGTGCTTAATACTAGTGGATTTTGCTTAGCAGTGCTTCACATTGCTTAAGATACGTTACTTATGCATTTATCAGTATGCATGACCATTCCACCTTCATATATATATATATATATATATATATATATATATATATATATATATATATAAAACATATTGTTCACTAACGCATAGGTCATTTCAATGCATTTTACTGGGATTTAAAAGGTAAATGTCAGGAATTATTTTTATGCACACATTTCCTACAGAAAATAGGTAGTGGAGTGGCGGGACTCAAACCCGGAATGCATACTCTTTGTGTGAGGGCTCTACCACTACGCTATTGTGATTTCCCTTAATTTGCATATACATAGTTCATTATCCTCTTTGATGTCTACACTGGTAACTATAGCTAAGCAATGGGCAAACCCGCACATACACGCGCAAATACGGGCAGCTATATCAGGAATAATAAAACAAAAAGGAAACCTTTACATTTTACACTTGTACAGGGATTTAGAATGTGGGGGAGTGTAGTGCTGTGCATGTGGACATTTGAGTGTACTCACTCATTTCTGTTGACATTTGCAGTTTAGGCACTTGCAGGGGCATGGATATTTGGACTGCTTGGCAGTCTGACATGCCCCCTGCACTCGTGCATGGTCCGTGTAAGCCTTAGAGTTGAATCAGTATGCCCTCATGAATATGCATGATGTGCTGACATCATACCCTTACACTGCAGTGCCCATGTAAGACTTAGTCTTACATGGGGGATTAGTGAATCCCGGCCAAACTCTTTAATAACAAGGTAATGGGTGAGCGCTTTCACAGCAACAAGCTGCTTCATCAGACAACAAATGCACAAAATCATCCTCGATTTAAATCAAGTTCAACCAATAGGCAGCTCAATTCAATTATAATCAAGCAAAATCTTAAAGTGCTGTAACATCATGCTCTCATATCAAAGTCTGTATAAAGTGCATATGAAAATACATATATAGAATGCATATATAAAATACAACTATAAAAGTGCAGAAATAAAACTGTGAATAAATAGATAAAAACAATGAGTAAGTAACAGCACAAGTTACCTAGGAAGAAGTCTGTTAAGAAGTATAGGTCTAATAGATATGCAGAATATTGTTTTCTATTGGTTTATGGACGACCTCTTCCTCCTTTCGGAGGGAGAAATGACTGCATTTAGAACATTCTTGAATTATATTAATGGCAGTACTCATTTTCTTAAATTCACTGCTTGTAGTTCAGATATTTCTATTGACTTTTTGGATGTCAATATATCAAGAACACCTACAGGAGAGTTTGAAAACTAGGACCTTCAGGAAAGAATGTTATAGAAATACTTATGTTCAAAGAAACAGTATGCACCCATTGCATGTTTTTAGAAATGTCATGAGGGGACAGGTTTTAAGGGTATAACGATTAACAGCTGATGAACATAGATTCAGAGATGAACTGTGTAGTTTAGAAAGTAATTTTGTGGAGAGAGGGTATACACAGAAGGAAGTACAGAAAGTGATGACGGACACACTTAGTGCCAGAGAAGGGGAAGGGGCGACCTTACTTCTCTACTTTTAGGAAGATGAGGGACGAATAGTACCCACCAACAAGTTTATGAGAATACCAGTCACTTATGCTAGCAACATCAACTTACTACTAGATGTTTATCAAAGGAACAGGAACATTCTTTGTGCTGACGAACAGGTTAAGGGGTTAGTGGGGGATATCCCTTGATATACTGTCAGAAATAAAAAATCAGTAATTAAGTATTATCTCAACCACATTTGTTCCATTGTGTAACTCATTATGTTTACAAGACAGGGCTGTATGTGTAAGTGTAACAGGCTATGTAAACTCCGAATTACCTTTGTTTTGGTTTTCATGTGCAAGTGGACCAGAAGAAGAAAGGAAAGCGGCCCTCTTGCAAACACGTGCGAGAGGGATACCATTTGTCATAGATCGGTTTTGTTTTTTTTTTTACAAAGAATGACAGCATCCAACCATGTGCTGTACTAAACTGACCAGTACAGCAGGGGAACTGTGATCCTCCTTCATGTTGGAAGGAAGATCTGGAAAATGAAGCTCCTTGTAACCCTTTCTGTGATACTTACTACTGCAAAAGTTAGTATTGCACTTTCCAAATACTATCTATGCTGTTTCTTGAACAGAGGAATACCTTTCCCGGTGTTGTCATACGCGGTCCCCGCTCTGCAGTGTTGTTTCACTTTCACAACTGAAAACCGCATTCCTGCAGGGAAACAAGTGCCTGAAACACTTGCAAATGTTGATGATAATCCTTAGAAATGGGCCAAAAAGTTTACATAACTTTCAGAAATGGCATACATTGCAACATGACACAATGTCACAAGAAGTGTAAATCCCTGATTCTCAATGTAAATTTGTACAATGGAAGAAAACGTCAGTTACATATCCCTTACTATCAAGATGCCAACAGGTGATACCAATGTGGGTACTTCGTGTCATTTTGTAAGGTCTGCCATTTTAGAAAGTCATTTAAAATTTTTGGACATTAGTAAGGACTATTATCAGCCGGCTGAAGTGTTTCAGGCAGTCATCTGTTTACAGGTATGCGCTCTTCGCAACCGCTAAAATGTGGTTGCGATAATACGTTAAGTACTAAAAAAATCTTTAAAGAGATTATTGTGTGGCCATAAGTATGCATATGAGAACACTACCAAATTTTCCCATCACAACTATGGCACCTTTCCCTGTAATAGCTGTAATTTCTGTAAATATTTAGATAGAAGTGGTAATTTTATACATCCAGATACGAAAAAATCTTTATGTTTTTAGATTAGTAGCTGACTTTAATACCCCTAATTTGGTATACTTAGCCTACTGTGATGCATGCCAATCTTTTTATGTGGGTATGATTACAGTAGGCTAAGAGATCGTATCAAAGAACACATGTACGATATCTCCAAGAAAGTTGGAACTAATGCACTGGTGAGACATGTCATAGAAAATGGGAATTGACATGAATTTAAGTTTATGGTCATTGAAATTGTAGCTTTAGGACACAGAGGAGGAGACATTAGAAACAAGGTAGAAACCAAAGAGCTGGACTGGATTATTAGTATGCGTGCAAACATGGGTAAAGATCATGTGCTAAACAGTTCTAGGCTTCCGCTTTGTACTCCGTGCCCTGGAACTGGCCCTGCAGGAGTCTTGCATCATGATGATGGACGAGGAGCCAAACCATGTATTTTGACTCCTCAATGCCCCACCGTTGCGCTCGAAAACGAGAGCCCTCTCCAGCACCGGACATACTGTCTGCAGATGGGAGCTACAACCAGTTATGGCAATTATTCCCGCCTATGGAGCTTAAATATGTCTCATTTCCCGCACTTATTTATGATTGGCCGGTTTTGAA
Source organism: Protopterus annectens (assembly GCF_019279795.1). Lineage (NCBI taxonomy): Eukaryota > Metazoa > Chordata > Ceratodontiformes > Protopteridae > Protopterus > Protopterus annectens. Next base: position 332,699,190 of record NC_056739.1, read on the forward strand.
ATATCTCAGCTAAGAGCAAACCTGCTTAGCAATGGGTAAACTTCCATTGATATATATGAGTGTGTTGGAACTGCATCCATATTTAAAGCTGTCATGGCTTAGTGGTTTAGTACTGTGATTATGGTGCACAGTATCCTGGGTGCAAGGCCTGTCATTGCTTTTTATTTTACTACTGGCCAGACCGGATAGGGGGTGTGGCTGTGTTTAGCCGACTTTGCTTAGCTTTGCCCAATGTGTCTCGACATTGCTCTACGTTGCTCTACACTGCCCGACGTTGCCTGACATTGCCCAACGTTGCGTTAGTTGGCGCAGTGCGTAGCTCCATGCAAACATGTTTTGTTTGTGCTAGTTGGCGTGATGAGCACCTCCGTGCAAAACTATTGCGCTAGTTAAAGCACTGCTAAGCTATGAGCAATTATACTTCACTGTGCTTAATACTAGTGGACTTTGCTTAGCAGTGCTTCACATTGCTTAAGATACGTTACTTATGCATTTATCAGTATGCATGACCATTCCACCTTTATATATATATATATATATATATATATATATATATATATATATATATATATATATATATATATATATATATATATATATATATATATATAAAATATTGTTCTCTAACGCATAGGCCATTTCAATGCATTTTACTGGGATTTAAAAGGTAAATGTCAGGAATTATTTTTATGCATACATTTCCTACAGAAAATAGGTAGTGGAGTGGCAGGACTCGAACCCGGAATGCATACTCTTTGTGTGAGGGCTCTACCACTACGTTATTGCTATTTCCCTTAATTTGCATATGAATAGTTTATTATCCTCTTTGATGTCTACACTGCTAACTGTAGCTAAGCAATGGGCAAACCCACACATACACACGCAAATACGGGCAGCTATATCAGGAATAATAAAACAAAAAGGAAACCTCTACATTTTACACTTGTACAGGGATTTAGAATGTGGGGGAGTATAGTGCTGTGCATGTGGACATTTGAGTGTACTCGCTCATTTCTGTTGACATAATGAAAAAGTATCCATTAGACCTATACTTCTTAACAGACCTTTTCCTAGGTAACTTGTGCAGTTACTTACTCATTGTTTTTATCTATTTATTCACATAGTTTTATTTCTGCATTTTTATATTTGCATTTTTATATATGCATTCTATATATGTATTTTCGGGTCTATATTAGAACACTGAAGTTTCAAAACTTCAAATGTTCTAATATCGAACCGTATTACGCGAAAGCTAAAAACATCGAACATACAGAACAGTGGATTTTTTCCTAGGGAAAAAATTTGTTGTTCCAAAACACATACACACAACGTAAGCACACCAAACAAACAGCAATCCACACACATACACCTAAAATCTTACACCTAACCCTACACTAAACTATACACACACCACTAACAATCCACTTACTTTAACCTAAACCCTAACCCTAAGGTCCATCACTATTGCACACTTACCTGACCTGCGCCCTAACCCTAACTCATCTACCCTGCCTAACCCTCATGTCCACACAATCACACACATACCTAACCCGCACCCTAACCTTAAACTCACCTAACCCACCCTAACCCTCACGTCCACACAATCGCACACATACCTAACCTGCACCCTAACCGTAACTACCCTAACCCACACTCAATCGCACACTAACCTGAACCCGACCCCGTAACTTTCCACCACAGCACTGAAAATACCGAAGCAACAGAAACGGACAACCAAATTCTTTCCCTAGGAAAAAAATCGTTTTTCTGTTGCTTCGATATTTTCAACTTTCACGTAATAGGGTTCGATATTAGAACATTCAAAGTTTTGAAACTTTGATGTTCTATACAGACCCGTATTTTCATATGCATTTTATACAGACTTTGATATAAGAGCATGATGTTACAGCACTTTAAGATTTTGCATGAGTTTAATTGAATTGAGCTGCCTATTGGTTGAACTTGATTTAAACAGAGGATGATTTTGTGCATTTGTTGTCTGACGAAGTAGCTTGTTGCTGCAAAAGTGCTCACCCATTGCCTTGTTATTAAAGAGTTTATGTTTTTAAGTGCCGTGTTGTGGAGCCTTCTTCTATTTCTGCTCATTTTTTACTTCGTTTTGCTGAAGGACTGTTTACCTGCACCACTAATTGGTTTTGGACTGTTAGTATTTGAAAATTGTTTTTAAAGAATTTCTACAAAAGAACATTCTTAACCAGATGGCAGGAATTCCAATCATATGAACTGCAGGGGTTTACCAACAGTCCATTGGTGCATTAGTTGTCTACAGTCCTTAGTTCAAAGTGAAATATTACAGTATGTTTCACCACAATGTGTTGGATTGTGTGAACCGAAAGAGCACTTTTCAGAGGGGTTTTACATATGGTTGCAACTATGAATGCTCATGTGAGCAAATTTTCTTCCTAATGGAGTTTTTATTGGCAGTCTTTTGAACTGGATAGTGGTACAGTGGGGTGAGGGAGTCTGCCCTTACCCTGCTGTTGTGCAGTCTTGGAGTTAATATATATAATTTGCAGGGGGTGTAGTGGGCGCAGCCCCCACACGGGAGATTTGATCCCCTGCAAAAATGTAATAAGTAATAATTCATTTTCTGAGCATTCACTGTAAACTGATCTTTGTTTAAAGGTTCACTCATATGAATGTTCGCTGTTTTATGAGATACCCATATTCACAGGCACACATATGTATACATACACAAAAGCATTAAGTAAATAAATAAGTATAATTTAAGGGGATGGGGAGGAAGTGGGTGCAGGAAGGTTGTCTCCCTGCAAAAAATATACATTTTTAAGGTTTTTTGACCAACCATTTCTGGTATTTAATTTCTGATAAATGAGTCTAAAGTGTGCTTCAGCTGCATGTAGGTAAACAAAATGAACATTATCTCAGCTGACATGATAGATATTCCTTAGGCAGAAAAGAACATTCCACTCTGCATCTTATCAGTGGACTTTCTCTACCCTTCTTTATGAGAAACACCAAGGTAATACTGCAAGAAAATATATGAAACTTGTATAAGGAAATTCAGAATGTAGTATATGTTAAACCCGCATTAAAAAAATACACAAATCATCCACAGGAGAAGCCATCAATTAAGTGATGTTTTCTTTTTAATTCTAATAATTTTCAGGGGAAATTTTGTCCTGCTATGATTTTTTTGTTTAAAAGACAACTACATTGCTATTTTTTTTTCAGATAATCAACAAGTTAGATGATTACATCATACATATGGTCAAATAAGACACTGTACTCTATGTGAGGCTTGACCCACGGTGGTGGTGCTGCGGTAGCGTTGTTGCCTCACAGTAAGACACTGTCCAGTTCGATTCTTAGCTAGAGCATCTTCTGCATGGAGACATGTGTGAAAGGGCATACCTTCGTTGAAGGTTGTGTGTCAGGGCTGGTAACTCGGCACGTAAAAATCAACTACCAATCATTAGTGGACTGGAGTTCCGCTGTGGCAACCCCTAACCAGGAAAAGCCGAAAGACACAAACAAACCCTATGTGAGGCTTCATCAATAATCTTTGCAGTGACAAATGTGACTTCCAGTTTCTGCTGGCCAAGTTTTGCTTACTCCAATATCATGCTAGCATTCCTTTCATCCATTTTGCATGGTTGCTCAAAGGCAATATATTATAAATGACTAAGTTGTTTTGCATTTGTGACAACCAGGCTTTCTTCTCGAACTGCTTACTGACCTTCACATGTGCAATTGGGCACATTATCATTAAAGCAAAATTGTTGTAGTCCACGACCACATACCTCAGTTTTTTTTTCTCAGTTCTTCGTGGAATGTTTGTCTCACTACAAATGCTGGCATTTTAAATAAAAGCTCAATTTTCAGACACATATTATTACATTTCCCTATTTCTCCCGGCGCATCTCCGTTCCAGCGTTATATTAACTACTACTCCTTAAACATGAATAAGGCAGGATTTACCCAGGATCTGTATGGTTCACCCAAGAGGATGAATCCAGATTGGGCTAACTCTATTGGTAGTGTGTAAATCTTCCCTCACCCATGATCAAGTGGTGATCATTGCAATCACTCAGTGGAGTACTTTAAAAAAAGAGGCTTCTTACAAAAATGTGTATGAACAACATATCTCTTCTTCATAACTCTCTCCATGCACCGAGATATGTGTTGTGCTGCTTATGGCTGTATGTACATTAGCTAGTGTACGGACAACACATCGATTGTACTATTGCCACTAAATGCTGACTCAATGGGGATCAGTCCTTTATGATTACCTTACATTCTATTTCTGGGCCAGTATAATATATTCAGAAATATAGACTATCTGTTCAACAGTACAGTTTTACTTATTTATTTATTATTGCCCATAATAAACTTGCCACCTGCGTTACAATGGAGGCAAATTCTAATGAGTTTCCATTCTAGATTAAATGAATAAGCTGGCAGTGTTAATGTCATTTACCACAGCTAGAAAGACTCTGTTTAATTAAGGAAATTACCCATTTTGGGTCGCTCTCATTTCCTGTGTATAATTTTGTCATCATGTTACTCAGCCTATCCACAAGTTAAGAACACAGAAAAAACATTTTGCTATAATCTAGGTTGCATTTACTGCTTCTTCCTTGTTCAAAATCTTAGTCATGCAATCAACAGTCTTGGATTTATTTGACATACTCTCTTTTTAAGAATCTGTCAATAACCTAAATAAGAAAACTAACTAAAGGAGATTGAATTAATAGCATGAGATGTGTTTTCATCACAGTAAGGAATCTACCTTGCTTGAGATACAGTTTAGGAAGCTTTTAACTTACTTTTTTGTTCCATATACCCAGGCAACAGCAATATTCTCCAAAATTACCACCATTGTCAGGGGCAGAGTGGCTGAGTAGTCATCGAACATGGTAACAAAATAATTCCCAGATCGCTGAACGAATATCAGGCCGACAAGGAAAGCAAAAATGCAGCAGCACACTAAAATACAAGTATTACAGACAGATCGGTGAGCCAAGTTCAAAACTATTAAATATAACATGATGGTAAAGCATTTCTGTTGTTTTGCTGCCAGAGAAACAGGTAGATCTGATTGTAATGGAAAAATAGCCTTCAGATGTTTTATAGAGCCATTTCAGTGTGAAAATGGTCTGTCAAGTATTAAATAATGCAATTTGCTAGTGGTTTGTTTCAGTAATATTTCCAGTTCTGAAGCAGAACAAACCTTTATTCTTAATTTACAATTTAGACATAGTCTGTAGTGCTTTGTGCTGCCAGGTGTGTGTGCCTACCTCCATAGCTGTAGAAAAGCAGAACAAATGCTTGGAAATACAACACTGAGAAACTACTGATTCATGGTACAGTTTAACTTATTGCTCATTGAAAATCTAGACATGCTTTACTACAGTTACCAATGATTTGGTAAGTAACAATCTTGGATGATATAACATATAAATACTTAAAAACTACTAAGATTTTTTGACAAAACAAGCATTGCTGTGCATGAAGCATGTGCACCCTTTTTACTTCACCTCAGAAATCTTAAATATTGGGTCAGAGGTAGTTGAACTGATTAGTTCAAGGTGACTGTTTCTGTTGAAGGCTAGTTGTGAACACATATTCAAATCATGTTTGTCACAAAATAGCTGATGTATGTTATGTGTGGCACTTCTGTCTCACTAGCGGATCAGCATATCTCTCAACTTCTTAACACAAGAAATCTGGACAAATCCTTAAATAATGGGGGTACAAAGACAAAAATAGGGACAAATTTTAAATATTGCTCTTATAAACTTAGAGTGTTGTTAGAATACAGGTGTTGTGCTAGCTTGCATTTCTCTGAAGGATATGAAGTCTGAAACTCAAATGTATGTCATTATTTAGTAACGTCTGTCATCTGTAGTTTGCCAAATAAACATAGACTTTAAGAAGAGCAGACCAAAAATATAAGGGAAAAATGCAGACATTCTACAGAAATATGGGCAGTTGAGAGGTATGCAGATCAGTCGTGTCCTGGTGTATGTGTAATACTCAAGCAAACAGTCAAAAGTAATTTTTCACATATTTGTGTAAAACTATGGAAAATGCATTTAATGTCAGTGATATACTATGCAAATAGTATTTTGAGGTTGAGGTATTATAGAAGGCTAGAGTGCTATTTTTTGACAATAGGCACACACATCATTAGCATAGTCGATTTTTGATAGACAAAAGCCTATCTTTTGACTTTTACTTTATGAAGTTTAATATTCTTGACTCCAAATACAATCCAACATTGTCTCTTTAATAAAAAAAAAAATCACATTTTACAATAACAGGTGCCATTCATATGAATTTCTTAAAATAGCTTAAAATAATGCAAATAAGTGAATTTGAAAGACAATAAGACAAATAAAAGATTTGTTTCTAAACATCCCATTCATTACACAATAATATATAGTGCACATTAAATGGCTATATGATCTCACCTGTAAAGGTTTCCTTGCGCACCTTAAAGGTATCTACGATGGGTGTGATGATTCCCTCCATAGTCCCAATCATACTGCCCAGGCCCAGATTAATCAGCATGAAGAAAAACATGACTGACCAGAATGGTGATGCAGGGAAATGCGTCATTGCTTCTGTGAAGGCAATAAATGCAAGCCCTGTTCCTTGTACTGACTGCAGGAGACAACAGAAAACAAAACGTGTCTCGGTCAATAACAGTGCACTTCTTGTATGGAACAGGAATATTGCTTCACTAAGAATAAGAGAGAAAATCTTTTAAACAGATGCTTATGGTAATGGACAAATTCTTACATGATGTAATGGCTGGGTTTTGAAAAATAAAGGTGAGTAGGCAGTTTTGTGCGAATATAGCTTTATATCTCTACATTTTGTTTAATTAGAACTGTCCATTGTGAGTTTTGGTTGGGAAAGCAGAACATTTTCTTTTTGAAAGCTGTAAATTAAGAAAGTACAGTTGTGTAAAGTCTTACCGTAACCGTATTCCTTACGTAAGGGATGTCCTGCCAAGGATAGTCCAATGCCCAGCCAGTATATCAAAGCCTTTAGTGTTTACAGGCATCATACATCACATGTATGCTACCCACACAATGCGTAGGGCATAAAGGTTTTGCACAGACGCACATACTTCAAAACTGAAATGCCCAAGGAGGAACATGTCTCTCCAGAAGGAGGAAAACGAGGAGAATCCCCAGCCAAGAGGGTAATAAGAATAGGGCAGAGCACAGGGGGTAGGATTGAAGGAGAGAATACTGTAACAGTGAAGAGAAAGACATCGACTGTTATGGTTAGATGTTACACAACCATACAATGTCCTTCCACGTTACATTTTCAGTTTTCCCTAAGTAAGAGAGAGTACAACAGCTCAAGAGGAAGCCTAGGAGTAGGAAGGCAGTGAAGAGCAATAAACCCATGCAGAATAGCTCTGGCAAGGCCAGCCCTTGCTCTGGAAAGAATATACAACTTGTAGTGCTTTGTGAAGGTATGGACAGAAGACCAAGTAGCAGCCTTAAGGTTAGAATTGGTATCCAGTCCTTTGAAAAAGGCACCAAAAGAAGCAACATCTCTGGTAGAATGAGCTTTTACAGAAGAGGAAAGACATTTACCCTCAAAAGAATAACAAAAAGAAATGACATTAAAACTCCAGGATGAGATGGATTATTAGAGATGGCCAAATCCAAATACCTGGGATGAAAGGAAACAAAAAGCTGCTTAGACTTATGAATGTCATTAATCTTATCTAAATATCTGAGTTGTCTATGCAAATCCAAAGTGTGAAGAACCTTCTCACTAGCACTCTGTGGAGCAGGAAAAAAGAAAGGCAAATGAATAAACTGATTAAGAGGCAACTCATTGAGCACCTTGGGCATAAAAGAAGGATTAACAGGAGCAGATCTTCTGTCCCTCTGGAAAACTAAAATGGGAGGAACAACCATAAGAGCCTGAAGCTCAGATACTCTACTAGCTGAGGTAAGGGCTAAAAGAACAGTCTTTCAAGGAAGCGGAGCCTGAGTCAATTTTTCAAGTACAAATGTGAGGTCCCTGGAAGGTGGAAAAAACTTCCTGAGAGGCCTGATGTAAAGGATGCCTTTATGAAATTGTCAAAATCTAAAAGCCAGAGGAGAAGTTAAGGGCAGACAAGCAGAAATTGCTGACAGGTGAGCTTTAATTGAAAAATATGCCAATCCAACAAGGAGCAGGTCACAAAAATAAAAGAGAACCATATGAACCTCACTGAAAAGGGATCCTGGTTTTGAGAGCTGCACCAGGCAAAATATCTATTCCATTTGGACAAATATGATTTCCTGGCAGTGGACTCCCTGGCCTCCTGCAGGAACTGCAGCATGTCCTCCGAAAAGAGGTGCTTAAAAGTGATCAAAACCCTATCACCCCAAGTGTCAGCTGAAGAGTGGACAAGTGAGGATGGGTAACAGACCCCTTGTCATTTGTGAGAAAGTCCATCCAGTAAGGTAGCTTGTGGGGATAGCCCCTGGCCAAGTGAAAATTATGGGAAAACCAATGCTATCTAAATCAAAGGGAGTCAGTAGCAAGATTTTGGGTGAGTCTTGCCTGATCTTGTGTAAGATCCTCGGAAGCAGAGGAAGAGGATGGAAGGTGTACAGAAATATCCCCTTCCATGGAAAAGACAGGGTGTCCACCTTCCAACCAGAGGACTTGGGACTTTAGACCAGAAGAGAGGAAGTTGTCTGTTCAGAGTGGAGGCCAAAAGATGTACCTGTGGAATACCCCACCCATGGACAATGTCCAGAAATATATATCTGTAAAGCATCCATTTGTGAGCCTGTGACCTGGTTAAAGAGTCTGCCACAATATTTTGCTGTGAGGGAATGTAAACAACCTAAACAGTCACTTGATACTGGACAGCTAGATCCCAGACCTGAAGAACGAGCCTGCAAAGAAGGTAACACCTTGTACCCCCTTGCTTGTTAATATGCCATATCACTGTGGCACTGCCTGTGAAAACATTCAGGGTCCAGGAGGAAAGAAGGTGTGAAAGGCCTGAAGAGCTAGGAGGAGAGCCCTCATCTCCTTGATGTTGATGTGGTCTGATCTCTGATGAAGCGTCCAAAGACTCTGGACCTTGAGATAGCCAAGGGATGTCCCCCACCCCCTGTCTGAGGCATAACAAATGAGCTCTTTATTTAGGACAGGAGATTAGAAAGGAAGTCCTGGGTTGAAAAAAATTGATGACTCCACCACTGAAGCTCAAGCTTGAGACAGGAAAGGAAGGGAATTAGGAAGTCCAGGGGTGACAGTGTTGAAGCCACTCTGACTTGAGGTACTACTGAAGCTTTCTTATATGGAGTGGCCAGAGGCAGCATAGGAATGGTGGAAGCCATAAACCCAAGGACCCTGAGAAAGTGCCTGGCTGTGACTGAAACCAGAGGAAGAAGAGACAGGAAAAAAGAAATCAGAGACATGGCCTTGGCACCAGGCAGGGATGGCAGCATGGGAATGGTCTAGATCCTTCAGCCCAGAAAAAACATGATCCTGAGAAGGAGCCAAGACTTATTTTTGAAAGTTTATGGTGAATCCCAGACATTGCAGCAGGATATTAGTAAATTAGAGGTCCTGAAACAGAACCTTGGGGGATGAGGCCTGGATGAGCACATAGTTCAAATAAGGAAACATCTGCTCACTTTTCATCCTGCAAAAGATATTGACAGGAGTATGGCATTTGGTGAATACTCTTGGGGTAGTACAGAGGAAAAGGGTAAAGCAGAGAACTGAAAATGTAAAGAAGAAACAAAGAAATACAAAAACTTCCTGAAAAGGGGATGTCTGGGGATGTGAAGGTAGGCATCCTTGAGATCCCAAGAGACCAGAAATGCCTGGGGAAGAAGAAAAGGGAACAAAGTTTGAAGGTACAACATCCAAAAGAAAGGGACTTATATAAAGGTGTTGAGCTGAAAAAGGTCCAGAATTGGCCTCCAGGTGCCTCCTTCATGGGAACCAGAAACATTCTGGAATCAAAACCCTTCCTTTCCTGGGCAGGGGAGCAAAACCTGAATGGCGCCTTGGGCAAAAAGACCATGAAACACCTCTGGAAAGAGAGGAAGCTGTTCCTGAAGAGGTTGAGGGATTCTCAGAAAAGGAGGAATAGATTTCCAAATCATGAAATACCCCTGTCAGATGATGGACAGAACCCAAGAGTCTGTTGTATTCCTTTACCAATTTGGAAGAGACATTGAAAGATAAATGGAAAAGGGAACCTGGCCAATGGAAAAAGTAAGCACATTGTCAAATGGAACCTGGTTTGTCCTGAAAAGGAGTTTTCTGAAAGAGCAGTCCAAGTAGACTTAACAGGAGGTACATGTTTAGAACCTTTGTACCCCTGGATAGAAGGCAAAAACAGTCTGGGAGCAGATTTGCATAGATGATTCCTCTGAAACTTAGAGATAGGAGAAACAAACATATGTTTCAACTCTTGCAAGGCTTTGTCCTTATCCTGAAATGATGTAAAAAGTTCAGCAGCAGTAGAGCTAAAAAAATGTTTAGTATTCAGAGGAGCATCCAATAATTTGGCCATAAAGTCATAAGGCAAGGCCTGATGATGAAGCCAAGAGGAATGCCTCAGAACAGAACCAAATGCAGCAGCTCTGGAAGAAGCATCAGCTGCATCATAACTGCCCTTGAAGTGGTGATCCATTTGAGAAGTAGAACCCAACAAGGAAAGGGCAGAAACCTTCCCATCAGAGTCAGGAAGGTCAGAAACTATTTCAGAAACTTGAAAGAAAGGGCTAGTCATATGGGTGTGGTAATTAATAGCACTAAACACCAGGGTGACAACAGTATAAACCTTTTTGCCTAGCCTTTCCATGGCCCTACTGTCCTTATCTGAAGGAAGCAATTTAAAGGGCAACAGCTTGGAGGGTTTGTCACAAGCAACAGACACCACAGAAGGACATTTATACAGGAATTTGCAATCACCAGGCTCCTTGTAAAATCTGTCAGGTTTCTTGGGAGATGGAGGCTGAGAATCAGGGGCTACAAAAGCTGCTGTTCCTCCTAGATACCTTTTCAGCAGCTTTTGTAGCCCCTGATTCTCAGCCTCTAGCTCCCAAGAAACCTGACAGATTTTACAAGGAGCCTGGTGATTGCAAATTCCTGTATAAATGTCCTTCTGTGGTGTCTGTTGTTTGTGACAAACCCTCCAAGCTGTTGCCCTTTAAGTTGCTTCCTTCAGATAAGGACAGTAGGGTCATGGAAAGGCTAGGCAAAAAGGTTTTTACTGTTGTCACCCTGGTGTTTAGTGCTATTAATTACCACACCCATATGACTAGCCAAAGGTTTCGGAGACTCATTCTGGAGGAGCTCATAATAGCTCTTCTATATATCAGAAACCCGAAAACAATCCCACTTGAAGACAAGCATCATACATGAAATAGTGTCCCCAAAGGAGAGGTCTTCTAAAGGAGATTCTGATTTGATAGAATCCTCTAATTAAGACCCATAGTCCAAAAATTTGAGAAGAGTATGCCAAGGACTCTTCCCCAGAATCCTGATCCTCATCATAAGAATCTTGCTCCTTAGGTCTCTAAAGATGAGTAGAAGACCAGGGAGGGACAGGAACAGAAACCCCTTGAGGTAGTTTTAAAGCCATTAAAGCATTAAACAACCCCTAAGTAAAATCCTGCCATTCACATTTGAGATTTGTAATTGCAGGAGAAATATTCTTGGTTTGCTGTTTCCTTTCTGTGGGATGTTGTCATGAAAACCTAGGTGGGTTGGCCTCTTGCCGACACTCTATAAGCATAGTAGGGATCTCCTCCCATACTAAAATTTGTGGAATTCCTCTTGGTCCCTCACATATAATCAGATGAATTTCCTCCACAACATATGGAGCACATGTTTGAAAAGCTTCTGATGATGTGCTAGAAGTCGGTTCCATGCAGGCATCAGATGGGATCATGGCAAAGTAATCTGATGCAACAACTGCACAATCATCTGGGCTTTCACCAGAGATATCCAGGGGAGGCTGGACAGCAGCCATATCAGGCATGTGTTTTCTGGCCTTTTTCTTGGCCGGCAGCTGACCTTTGGGATGTGAAAGATCATAGCACCCTGTGCCAACAACTTTAGATGCTGGTTTTCCAGGTAAATAGACAAGGAGGAGAGGCAACTAAGCAGGTCTTTCTGGACAAATGCTTGGCAGATAGAACACGGCTGATAGTCATGAGAAGCATGCAAATAGAAGAGACACTGTTTGTGATGATCTTTATGGGGAATCTGCCTCCCACACTGACATTTCCCCTTTCTGGATAACATGTAAACCAACAACACTAAAATAAAACAGAAGATAAGGAAGAACCCCAACAGGGCACTTATCTGAAAATGGCTCAATAACCAGAAGAAGGACATTCAGACGAATGTTCAATGATGGCATTCGGACTGCTGGCAAACAAGTTCTAAAATATGTGCATAAATGCATGATAGAGTGTCTTTAAAACCTTTTCTCGTAGATAGACCCTACACACATTAATATGAGAATATGAATTTAATATAGTATATTTCATGTCTTGTGTTCCATTTAGCTATATATTCAATGCTTATATATATATATATATATATATATATATATATATATATATATATATAGATATATATATATATATATATATATTTTTTTTTTTTAATAAGAAAAAGTCTTTGGTTCATGTTTTTATAAAAATACATAGTACATATTCGTGTTGCTAGAGTTATAGTTTATATGCTGACTTTATTTCTGAGAGATAGGAATATGCTTTAAATATATTTATATGTATTATTTATATATATATTTTTTAAGTTAGATATAGAGAGCTTTTTCAAATATTAGATTTTTAGTAAATTGGTTTATACTGTATTTATGTAAAACATGCAAAGTTTTATAAATGTATAAATGTTACATATATTCCCATATATTACTCACAGGTGATGAGAGAGAGATAGTACATTTTTTATGATGTTTTTACCTTTAAAGAAGTGAGTTAGGGATAATTGCTTGTTTTTATTGGTTGAGTGTTTTTACATCATTTGAGACCTGTTATAAAATGGGTTGGTCATTAATTAATGGTTATACAGTCTAATGAAGTGTTGTGACCAATGCAAAAGTGCTTACTGACCAGGTCTTTTTGGAGTTTCTCTTGTTTAGAATAAAGTCAACTTTTATGGTAGTGGTGTGCCTCGGGGTTTATTTTCTTCATTTTTACTACAGTACACATTTGAGGCACCTTACCCTTGTTGTGGATTTTATTGAGAAGTTGCATCCATGCATCACCTTTATGCCCTTTGCCTTGTGTGGGAAGCATACATGTGATTTACAATGCCGGTAAACAGTAAAGGCTTTGATATACTGGCCAGACGTTAGGCTAGCCTTGGCAGGAGATCACTTATGTAAGGTATACTGCAACAGTGATATGAAAGGATATCTGCCCTGCAGTTAGTGACTACCATTTTACTTTCCTTTGAACTATTTGTAAAAATAAAAGGAACATTTAAATGACTAATAACTGTTTGGATAAGCCATTACAACAAAGAGCTGCTTGAATAATACAGTGAGGAAATGTACATTTATTAGAAAAACAATGCCACAGTCTAGTACTTCAGCCAATACATGGTACAGACAAGACAGAAAGCACATGTATACAGACCTTATTCAACTCGTCTTCAAGCAGGCAGGCATCAAGCCCCAGTTCTGTGAAGTGCTCCTCCTTCACAGTGCGGATCACACCATACATCTCTGCATAGTCAGAGGACGTCAGGTGAGAGAAGTTAATGTGAGGTGGGATAAGGTCATGACTCAGTACTTTGGAGTTCAGATATCCCAGGATCTTTTCTGCATTTCTAAACAAGAAAGTGCAAAATTTGCTTAATAAAAAAATCTCACAGTGGCCAACTGCATTATTGTTGCCCCATTAGTTTATTCCTCATCTCTTAACGTACAAGCTATTTATTCTTACCTTGCATACATTCTTTAATCTCACTGTAGACATTACTGTCTATTTCCATGTATGTTCATTTCTGAATGAACTATCAGTCCCAAGTAAGCTCTCAACTTCCCTATATCCATCTCCATCCACCAGTCTCTGTTCAGCATTGATCCTAAATATGGATGCTTTCCAACCTAGCCTATTGCATGTTCCCATTGCCACTAAGTCTCCATCTTCATTCCTGGTCTCAGAATGAAAATTCTGACACATCTGTATTTATAGTCCTATTATCAGGAATGAACACTTATCTCAACAATATGTACAGCCTTATCTCAACAATATGTACTAATTGTTGCAAATTGTTTCTGTAGGCTACACACTAAAGTGCGCTAGCCGATTTACAGCATTTATAGCATTTACTGTCTGTTTTTTTCCTTGTCTCTGTAACAAAACAAAAAAATATCTCTTGTTTTCCCGCCTTACTGAACTAGAGTAGTCCAGTTTCAGAGTTGCTGATCCCTGGGCTTTGTTTTTAGTTCCTGTTACTGATCCATTGCCTTATTAGGAAGGAGGGAAGTTTCTTTGCTTACCAGTGGGAGTGGGAAGCACTGAGCGGCCTTTTTGTCTGATTTGGTGAAGTTTCAGCCAGAAACTAGTAGGCCATTGGTCGTTTTGGGCCAATTCCTAGCTCCCTTCAGCCCCCTGCTATAAAACATGCTAAACGTAAGCGATTTAGCTGAGTTACCACTGTTGCACACAAGAGCAGCGGCAGTTAAACAAGGTTAAACTATTTGGGCCATCTAAATTCCACTCTTCCAATTTTCCCTTAGAACTACCTTCCTCGAGCTGTACTGCTGATCTAACCAGCATATCCTATAACTGAAAAGTTCATCTCTACTTGATTCCCAAGTAGACTATTCTCTATCTGTAAAGCCTAGCACTTACTCCTACAGTACTTGCACCTTGATAAAGCACTCTTATTATAGATAGTACCCCACCAGCCTAAAACCCACTTCCCCCGGAGTCCTTTGAAAGTCTCTTTATCTACTACTTCTAGTATGTCGAGGGATCAGTTGCTAGTGTCCTCTCCAGCTCAACTGGTGAACCTGGGAATATTGAGGCAATGTTACAATTGCCTCATGTACACAGACAATCCTCTCCTTCTCCCACAAAACACAAATACATGCGAGAGATGCAACTATACGGCCAAACTGGAGGCTGAGCTCTCTCAACATAGGACTGGCAAGACCAGACAGGAGGAGAAGGTAACCACACACAATACATACCCAGTCACACATGGTACCATCACAACTTCAAATCATACACATACTCACACAAAGACATACTCGAGGCTCTGATCAAAAATTTACCAAAACAGCAGAGGCCACCAAAGCAGACACCCAAACAACTACCACCTCACGACCCAACACATGCAACACATAGACCACACAGTCAGAGTGTCAAACAGTCACAGCCCTTAAGGCCAAACAAAATGCCAGACACACTTGTCATTGGTGATTCCATAGTCAGACACACTGACGTCCCGCTCACCAGACTGAGTAAAGAGAAGGTCACAGTAAGCTGCCTGTCGGGCGCTAGAATCCGCCACATAACGCAAGCACTCAGGTCTCTCAACAGCAGGTATAAGTACGACTCAGTCATTGTCCACGCTGGTGTCAACGACCTGAGACGTACCTCCTTGGACTACATGAAAAGGGACATCGAGGAGCTCTCTGATTATGTAGCCCAGGCAGGTATGACCCTGACCTTGAGCAGTATCCTACCTTCACCTAGAATGATGCCACAATACAGTGATAAGATGATCAGCTTTAATAATTGGCTTAAATTCTGGTGTCATTCAAAGGGGATCAAATGTCTGTCTGCCTGGGATGACATGCTGGACAAGCCACGCTGCTTCGCAAGGGACGGCTTGCACCTGTCACCCCTGGGCTTCTGGATATTGGCAAAGGCTCTTGCCACCCCCATAGTGCCTTTTTTAGGCAAGGCTCAAATTCTAAACCTACCACCCTAGAACACCAAAAAGAAAAAAAACTAAGGGTAATGCTGCTCAATGCCAGAAGTCTCAATCTCAAGATGCACGCACTCAAGGCCCTTCTCAATATGGAGAACATCGATGTCTGTGCTGTGACAGAAACCTGGTTCAAGGCTCCTGAGAGCACCCCAGCAC
Source organism: Protopterus annectens (assembly GCF_019279795.1). Taxonomy (NCBI): domain Eukaryota; kingdom Metazoa; phylum Chordata; order Ceratodontiformes; family Protopteridae; genus Protopterus; species Protopterus annectens. The sequence continues at coordinate 332,715,306 of NC_056739.1, forward strand.
TAACAGGTTTCACCTCATATCATGCGTTCCGACCCTAAAATCTGGACAACACCAAGAAAGGAGGGGGGGTGTCCATATTCATAAAGGACACCCACACCTCAAGGTTGGTGGCAACGCACGATGCATCGGAGACCATCCAGGTGCAATTAACCATAGGCAAGACTGCTCTGCAATTTGTAGCATGTTACAGGCCACCCTCTCAAACTCAGGAACCTCACATGGCCTTCCTGAAAACATTGGAGGGGATAAATGTATCTCCAAACACCATCATACTAGGTGACTTCAACTACCCTAATATAGACTGGGAACACTACTCAAGCCCGAACACTCTAACCCAAAGATTCCTGGAGTTCATAAACTCAAATGCCATGGAACAACTAGTCACCATCCCCACAAGAGGAGAAAACATACTTGATCTCATCATCACGAACATGGGATCAAAATGTTCAACACCGGAAGTATACCCCTCACTAGTGAGATCAGATCATAAACTAATCTCGCTGGAGGTCCTCATCCTCCCCACCTGAAACAAAAAGACCACAGTGAAAAACTTCTCAAAAGCCGATTTCACACTTCTAAAAACTAGTGTGGTCTCCTTTAAGGCCCCTGAGCCAGTGGTAAACATTACTCAAACCGCTGAATCACTTACAAATGCCTTCTACCAGCACCTACAGGACTGCATGGATCAGGCAATCCCAAACAAAACTAAGACTCTCTGTACCAAAGGCAAGCATCCAGTCTGGTGGACCCCAGCCATAAACAAGCTCTACAACAAAAGGAGGAAGCTACTACAAGATAGAGCAAAATCCTTGAAAGGTAAGACACCTTTGATCATTATAAGTAAAAACTAAGAGCTCTCATAAAATCATCCAAGGCAAATTTTGAGAGAAAAATCGCCAAGGACTCTAAAGAGAATCATAAGGCCTTCTTTAGCTATGTTAGAAACCTAGGAGGAAACTCCCAGATATGCTCAGAATTAGTTCAAAATGATGTGAAAATTACTGAACCTACACACATTGCCAACATACTGGCTGACAGGTTCAGTGCAAACTTCTCCCCTCCCCAAAAGGAGAGATATCAATTCCAGAGGATTGTAGGGCCCCAAACATGTCCAACGCCCAGGTGAGAGCTGCCCTCACTAAGGGAAAAAACACAGCATCCATGGGACCGGATGGTGTCCCCGGCTGTGTGCTTCACGAACTCAACGAGGAATTAAACCCACAGTTAGGACAGCTGTTTAATCTTAGCCTCACCTCAGGATACGTACCCAAGGAGTGGCGCACGGCGACTGTGGTCCCACTTCATAAGGGCGGTGCCTCCACAGACCCTGGAAATTACCGCCCCATTACCTTGACAAGCCTTATCTGCAAAGCCATGGAGAGGATCATAATGGAACTCATAAATAAAGACATAGGAGACTTGCAGACTTTGGATCCAACCCAGTTTGGCTTTGTCAAAGGCAGATCCTGCCTCTTAAACTTGGTTGACTTTTTCGAGACTGTCACCAAGGCCATTGATGAGGGAAAGGCAGTCCATACAGCCTACCTCGACCTGGCGAAGGCCTTCGACACAATACCCCACTCAGGTATCATCGAAAAACTCATCAGCTTGAATGTAAACCCATACATCACAAGATGGGTTGCAAACTGGCTAAGTGACAGAACCCACAGGGTCAGAGTTGCTGGAGCCATGTCAGACTCAAAGCCTGTCACAAGTGGTGTCCCACAGGGCTCAGTCCTGGGTCCACTCTTGTTCGGCATCTACTTTTCTGAAGTACAAGCAAACACAGGAGGGTTATGGCTGACAAAGTTTGCAGATGACTGCAAACTGGGCGCCATAGTCGAAAACACATCTGACACAGATCAGAAGGGCCTCACAGAAACGGATAACTGGTGCCAGAGCCATGGCCTGAAGTTAAACGCCAAAAAATGCATAGTCATACCCTTCGGGAAAAACAAGGTTACCCCTAGCTACCATATAGATGGCAATCCACTGAGCACAGAAAAAGTCATCAGGGATCTGGGGACCCAGGTTGACAGTAGCCTTTCGTTTGACACTCATGTTGCTAAAGTAGTTAGGAAAACCTTCTATATTGCCCACCTGATCATGAAGGGATTCACATCTAGATCAAGGGAGGTCATCGTCCCCCTGTACTCATCACTCATTAGACCTATGATTGAGTACAATGCCCGTTCGAATGTATCTGACCAGACACCTGCTGCAGCTTGAAAGGCCCCAAAAGTTCCTCACCAAAAGGATAAAGGGTCTCAAAATATGTCTTATGCTGCCCGACTGAAAGAACTCCAGCTCTATTCAGTCTCATACCGCTTGCTCAGAGGTGACCTGTGCCTGACATATAAGGCCATGTCAAACCCAGATTTGATGAATATGCTTCACCTCAAAAAATCTAGATCCCTCAGAACCACAAGGGCGGGAGACTTAAACCTTGACACGGTTATAAATAGAACGTGCTGGAGGGACAGATTCATCACCCAGAGACTCCCTATGCGGTGGAACAAAATCCCGGTACATGTGAGGCAGAGCACCTCTCTGGCCTTGTTCAAGAGGAATCTTGACCAATGGATGGGAGATTGCAGATATACCCCAGGGATTACTTCAGTGTCACTGCTTGACAGAGGCACAGCAAAATGATAGGCATAGTTTTTATTCAAACTAAAGGGGTGGCGAAAGCCACATAACTATGGGCTAGGCTTATAAATGCCCTTGGGCAGATAGCCTAGTATGAACCTATGAACCTATGAACCTATGAACCTTAATCTTATCCCCAGACTGACCTTGTCTTATTGTTTTTCAAAGGCAAGCAAACACTATCCATGTAGCTTTTAAATGGATCTTCCAACCCATCCCCATACATGTACCTGGTCTCCATAACAACTTTCTATCCCAGCTCAATGTGCATTCCTTTTTGTAACAGTTATATTGTTGTTGCAACAGCCAATAATTTCATACTGATTTACAGTAAAACTTTACTCAAAACATGAATTTTTTTCCAGATTTTTCCAACTCAGACTTACAACAGCACTCCTATTATTATTGATGGTGATTTTAGATCTCAAAATATAAAACAAATACAATTCTCTCTCTCTCTCTCTCTCTCTCTCTTTCTCTGCTTTTCTTCAGCAGTCATCATAACTTTCATACATTTTCCTACTTTCTAATTCCACTTTATGTAATCTAACGTTGGATAGCTGCAGTCCACCTATAGTCAAAAATTAATACAAACCTAACTCACCTTATTATACCAAATGTTCAAAATAAAACATATGAAAATTGCATAAGGGTACTTGATCCTAAATCAGTGCACTCCTAGTCAATCCTATCATACTTATTCAATTAAACCTTTTTATTTCCACCTCTAATTTTTCAGTTCTGTGCCTCACTTTTTTTCTCACCATAACACCCTCAAACAGATTAGCTTTTACCTATTGCCCTGGGACAGTACATGTTGTTACCCCCATCGACTGCTTTCCCCACTCGTACATTCCCAATGTCTACATTAATATTTTAAGGCAGTTCCAGTACGGTTCTCACCTCTACCACTCTTATTTTATCTCAGCATGACTTGCTCATTTCTCTTTCAGACACTCTATGATGCTTACAGCCTTTATCTCAGTCTGGTGGTTACAATCTAACCTCATGTATATTCCTAACCTTAAAAATACATTTCTTCCTAATTTCAAATTAATTTCAAAGTTTCTTTTATCCTTTTTTTAAAATAGTTATTTAAATGATCTTGATAATCAGTGTACTTCTGTCCAATGACAGTTTCATCACTGAAGACCAACTTTCATTTTAATGCCAGTATTAATCCATTCTCTTGTCAGAACTTTGCATTTACTTGTTTTAATAAAGACTCTTTTATCAGTTTAGTGTCTTTCAGTTTTAATTTCTCCATCCCAGATTTCTGCTCATTCGGCGTATCATATAAACACTTTGGCTTTTCTATCTTAAAGCCTGCATTCTGCCTTTGTTTTTTACATCCATTTTACAAACTATGCTGATTGTGCTACCCATTCATAAAAGAGATGCATATGAAACAGTGGGAAACTTAAAATGATGTACCCTGAATTCTAGAAGATCCTAGCAGGATGACTGCTTCATATGGAACCTTTGTGTATTCCATGTTGTTGTTGATCTCTGGTTCTCCAACATTATCCATTTGCATTTGAAGCTCATTTATTTCCAGCTTAGTATTAAGACCTGGTTGGTGGATCCTAGCAGACTTGCACTCGGAGACCTCTCCCCCAATACCTTATCAATTCTCTTTTCTCCCATCTGTGCTTTGCAGTCTGTGTGTCAGGGTGTTTGTCAGCACATACTTTCATTAGGGTACACTCCCTTCAAGTATATCAATGTAGCCCATGTGGTTTGTAGAACTTTTACAACATAATACTGTGTCAGATGAAACTTTCATGAGCTTTCATTGTAAAAGGAGAGTTCATCATTGGCTACTCAATTCCTTTACTCATTGTCCTGTTTTTGGACCCTATAACTATGTAAAACTAGGCTGGCAGCATCTCATATGGGATCATTTACCTCTTCATATCAGGCCAGTATCGGTAGTCTCACATACTCAGATCTGCAGCTATCTCACTCTAGGTGCAGTATTAATCATAAGCTAGCAATGTCTTATAACCACACAATAACTGAGCTGCCTTAACCAAAAATCTCCATCAATTGTCAGGATAGTGACTTCATCAAATGGATTGCAGCAAACTTTGTGATTCTGATAAAGTTTGAGTAAGTCAGCAACAGCATGCTTCTCAGTAGTTTCAGAATAGTTTGTTCTACGCAGCTATACTTTTAAAGGCTACTAGCCTCATTTCCAACAGATACTTAAAAGAACCAGCATGCACTCCATTCTAGGAAATGGGATTTGGAATGCACTAAATAAACTACTTGGAGAAACTGAATTACTGAAGTCTCCTTTCATCTCCTTCAGTATGCTTTTTTTTGCATCCATTATTCAACAATATAATGGGAATAAGAATTCAACTCACAAACCTGTAAACAAACTGGATCAGGAGCTATACACAGTATGCATTGATACCAGTGGTAAAAGAATTACTATCCATACACAAAGGCCACGGTTCAGCCTCTACAGACTGTCTTAGCATCAACATATTAAGAAGAATAATATCTCCAGTTATTGGTATACTGGAAATAAAACTTTCTAGAAATGGTATAAAATGGGCTGAGATAATTTAAAACCTACCATTCATATAATATAGAAATATATGGACCTTATCAGCATCTTACATCTTTTATCTAAAATAATCAAAGTTAATCTCCATGAATAATACAGCCTTCTTACAAGCACCCAAGATGGTTTCAGGTATGATCACAGTACCCAAACAGCACAGTTAAAGATAACACACTGTCTTGCTATATGTTTAGATAAAAGTTTACCTCTAGCAGAATAATTTCTAAACATTTTAAAAGTCTTTATTGTAGTTAACTCTTTAAAAATGATGCAAAGGCTTCAAACTTTAGTTTGCAAACTAGTAGTAATCTCACGGTAGTTGAACTTCTTTGAGAACACCTTATAGATTGTAGACATACAGATCTCCATATAATTAAATTTCACATTAAATTGAGGAGTTTCACAATTATCAATTCTTGATCCCTTACTATTCTCAGTATTTACTTATGATATATATTAATGCACCAAAGTTGCATGACTATTTCAAAATGCAGACGATTCCATGCTCATACACAGTGTAAGCTCTTACAGTCTGATATGCAGAAAGGCTTAAGTACCACATCAAATGGTTGCAACAAAATCAACTTAACTTGGTTTTATTTTCTCTCAAAATATGTATATTCAGAAAACATTCTCAATAAATCTTAGACTCACTAGGAACATACCATCTGTGGAGTAGAAGGACTTGCTGAAATAGTTTCTAACTCTAAATATCTTAGTGTACTATTGATTACAATCTAATGTTTGAAGAACATATACGGTGTACCATAATTTTTTCCTTTGCCTCATTTTTTCTCTCTCCACCATCCTTTTCAGTACCTGCCCATACTGGATCTACCAGCTTGTCTTCCTTACCCCAACTTAATCTGGTATGCTGGGGGCCAGTAGTGGAGTTAGGCATCCAGGAGCTTGGCACATCTGAGCATCCATCTGGGGTGCTTATGGGGTATCCTTTCACCCCTCCCCTTGTGAACCCAATGGTATGTCTGGGGGTGTGCATGCAATGGAGACGTGCCGTGTATCACTCCACCTCTGCAGCAGCTCAGCCATGTGCCCTCCCTATGTCTCTGTTAGGCATAACTACCAACTTACCATTTCCTGCCTCCACTTGGGATCATCACAGTGAATGACCATTGAGCTCTTACACCCACCTTGAGATGGAAACACCCATCCCTCCCTGCCTGTCTGTCAATTGCTTGAGCTGCTAATTGGACACAGGTTGCTCATGGTCAGGGCGTTATCCCTCTACACATTCAGACTGCCATAAGAAAAGTAAAAAAAAAAAAAAAAAAAAAAAAAAAAAAAAAAAGAGCAGTCTAAACAAAGTCATACATGTACAAAATCAGCAACTTTTACATGTATGAAAATGTTCTTAGACCTTACCCATCGATAATCTTAAAAATGCTTGTTTTTTTATTTTATTTATTCATGTATTTATTTATGCTTTTGTTAACTGGGTTAGTCACACTAGGACAGTGGCCTTTTTCTTTTCAGGAGACACCCATGGCTGCATTCATACTGACTAGGGGAAATTTGGTAAGGACACCAGGGAACTTCCCCAACTCTTGTTTTCAGTAAATACCCTGGGATTTTTAACACCCAACTTGGGCAGATAGGGCCTTAGTTTAATGTCTCACTTGAAGGATGGCACATTCAGGGGTGCAGCAACCACTTTATGCTGGACTGCGGTGTCCATACTGGAAAATTAATCCAAGCACCTGGGGTACCAAAGGCAAGTGTACTACCTGCTTAGAGATGATAACCACATGAACATAACAGCCAAACGTGCTGCCAACCAATGAAGCTGTTGATAACATTGTAAAATATTAATGAATTTAAACTTGATTTCCATAGAAAACAGAACTAAGTACATCCTCTTCACCTTCATGTGCAAACTACTGCAGACTACTCCATGTCCCAGTGTTGTAGCTGTGCTAACCTGGAGCATGCCTAATAGAAAACTTAAGTACACTGTTACTAGTACTATTATTAAGTACACTGTTACTAGTACTATTATTAAGTACACTGTTACTAGTACTATTATTAAGTACACTGTTACTAGTACTATTATTACTACTACTAATAAGAAGCCATTTGTTAACCAGGCAGCACTGTCTAGTTAAGTGATTTGCTTAGTCACACAGCAGGCAAATGAGGGCTCAGGGAATCAAACCTTGTATCATAGGAGCTATAGCTCGCTAACCGGTACTTACTGAATAAGAATAAAATAGTAAGCAATAACAGTACATAGAGCTTTTATTAATTAGTAATTACCACCCATCAGAATGGAATTTCTTTCCTGTTCACATGAGATCAACTGTCAATGCTTAACATTTTGTACAAAATCCACCTGTGGACATCAGTCTTTTGCAACTCCTAAGGGATTACCCCAAACCATTTGACCTTTACACAACCTCATTAACATGAAATATTTTTCTCCTACTATGCTTTATGTAATACTGCTCTTGTTCCTGTAACCTACCTCATTTATCTCAAGGTTTCTTTTTCTTGTCTACCATGACATTTTTCTGCTCCATATATAGAGCTCTCTCCTACTCCAGGAACTTGAATATTATTCACGCTGTATGCAAAGCATACTCAGTCTTTGCAGTAACATGTAAATATTTTCTACTTTCAGTTTATCTATTCGCATTTTTTTTGTCCAAAATAATTGTAAAGTGTCTCAGTTCTCCTTCAATACACACTGAGGGGAGAGTGCGGCGAGGGCCAGCAACGCCTGTACACTTTTGTTAACACTATTGTCTGTTTCTTGCATTTCAGTTTCATTGAGCTATTTCAGTATATACCCCATGCTTATGAAACTTTTGTAAACTTGATTTTTACGGTTTTGACATTTTTCCTGTCTGGATTAGTGTTACTACAATACACTTTTATTGCTTAATGTGTGGACTGGGGGTGGCCCAGTTGTGCAGAAGCTGGCACTACCACATCACAGCAACAGGTTCTCTATTTCAAGTTTTGGCTCGGATGCCTTCTGTGTGAAGATTGGATGTTCTTCTTGTGTTCATGTGGGTTTTCTCCAGGTGCTCTAGTTTCCTTCAACATTCTAAAGGCATGCAAATGGTGGGTTGGGCACTCTAAATTGGCCATATGTAATAAAATATATATGTGTGTGTGTGTGTGTGTGTGTGTGTGTGTGTGTGTGTGTGTGTGTGTGTGTGTGTGTGTAGTATGGAAAAACTGCAGCAGGGGTACCTCTCAGTCATGTGAATTTTGGCTATAGATGATTGTCACTATTGATCCGAAACCCAGACACATGCAAAAATGGGAAAAGGGGATGTGGACAGATGGATTTAGACTTTGCCCCTCACCCCCCCCCCCCAGAAATGGTCTTGCCCAGTAAGACAAATGCAGAATAAATACAGGCAGATGTCCCATGGATTAAGCAAGTTAATAAATCTGAAATAAGTAAATATAAATAGGTTAATGTGAGCACAAAAAAGGGAAGCTGGCTAGGCTTAAAATGGTCCTCAAGAGCAGCTAGCGTAGTACTTACCTATGAACCTATATGTAGAGGTCCAACAGAGATTAATTTAGAATCCACTGATCCTATATGTTAGCAATCTAGTGACGAGGAAGTGTGAGCAGGCCCACGTTACTCTGCAAATTATGTAATTTTGTATTACTCTGAGTAATCAGATCTTGCTAAAGCTGTGAATCAACGTAAAAAAATAAGTCTGTGTGATTAAGTTCTGGTTTGAAGGTAAGTGCATGTTTGTAAAGAAAACAATAAATGGCATAGTCATTTGGTGTAAGGAGGCAGCTGTTTCAATGCCTAGATAAAGGTTATCATTGTTGGGAGTGCACAGATAGGAAAAGTGAATGAATTTAAGGAAATCATAAATGCCACATCTGTGATTAATTTCCTACTCAGACCACATAGTCTTACTGGAAATCAAACTAGCTTGGTGCTCAGTGCAGGTAGTGAAATTTCCTTATATTTAACAGGCATAGCTCTCAGCCTCTTTGTACAAAAAATTTGGACAAACCCAGAAATAATGTGGGTACAAAACATTAAAAATAGGGGCAAATTTTAAATACTGAACTTATAAACTTAGAAAGTTGTTAGAATAAAAGGTCTTGTTCACCATGCACTTTCTGAAGTATACAGTCTGAAACTCAAACGACTGTCACTATTTAATGAATTCAAACCTCACTAATTTGCCACAGAAATCCAGAAAAATCACACATTTAATGTGGAACAGATTAAAAATATCTGGCAAAAATCAGGGCATTCTGTATAAATCTGTACAGCTGAGAAGTATGTTAACAGGGAGCAAGAAGTGTTGCATATGCTTATGCATAGGTCCTCTACAGTTGACCAAAATTAGGATAAAAAAGGATGTACAGAATGCTCCATAAAAGATAGCCCCTAACCACAATCCTTGCAGATTATAGCCTCTTGGGCAAAATTATATGTTACTGATGTGTGCTGTCCAATGTGTGGAAATTTCAAAGCTTGCTGCATAGATTTTCACAGTTTCAGTCCTCAGACTCCTCCTTCTCACTGTTTATATTCACACATCTGAGTCTCCATTACTTATCAGTTTGCAAATACCAAGGCTAACACCTCTCTGTAAGCAACCAAAAGTAACCACAGTGTCTAAATACTCCAAAGAAAAATGTCCCAAAGCAAACACTGTCAGCAGCAGGAATCACTAATAGTCAGCCAACTCTTCAGTACAGGCTGTCTTTATTCTTCCACATTAAAAAAAAAAATACAGGTTGAGCGCTTTCATTCCCTAAACTGGGGACTTCATCAGAATCTAATTACACTCCATAATGAACTCATTTAAATACTGTTTAAAATGCATGATGTCACCACCTTTCTCCCTCATTTAAAGTTACCACTAATCCCTGATGGTATATACCAACTATGAAAACTATACAGCACATGCATTAAAAACAATTCCAAATAAAACACATTTTGTGCTGCATACAAAATAATAAATGTAAATATTAAAAACATTTTAAATGTCAAATTCACAAGCATTTTATATGTTTTGACATAATCTAAAATGTAATATAACATTCATTCCCCCCACTGTTTGAGTGAAAAGTACTTGAACTGAAAAACTAAGAAGTAACTTTTTCACCCCCCCCCCCCCAGGATTTGGCCTGACTCGCTCCACAATGCCGAATGAAAACTGAACAAAGTTTACACATACTATAGAATGTTTATATAGGGCATTATTTAAGTTCTTTGTGGCAATCAGATACTGGTGTTCATATATCCTGTCCCTAAGATGCCTTTCGTCTTACCTATGTAGTAAGCTGGACAGGATTTACAAACTGCCAAATAAATCACCCCTGATGTTTGACAATTTCCTTTTTCAAAGAACACTTTAGATCTCAAAGTATTTTGTAAAATTAGTGTGTTCTTAGTTTGAATATATTTGCATTGTGCACAAGCACCACATTTTGTTGTACCAACATTTCCTACTACCTTGTCTTTTTTAGTGAGTTCAAAAAATCCTTTAAGTTTAAGTCCTGTTTTATATATAAAAGTAAGTTCCTTCCCTACCACTGACAATACTTTAGGGCTGTTCTTTAGAAAGGACCAATTATTTTCAAAAATCTTTTTCACTTGTTTAACCTGTTTACTGAATGGGATTGGTACTGATGTACTGCTGGGCAGAAGTGAGGTGATGCACACTAGAGAATGCTACCCACAATTTCCTATTTCTTATAACAGCCATGCACGTGGATGTGTATGTGTTAGAGTGGCGTGGATTACTTCTCAACTAGCCCTGAATTTGCAGAATGTCCCTGATTTGCTACATGTTTTGTGCCTTGTCCCCTATATTTTTTGGTAAATTAGAGAATACAGTCAATAAGGCCAAACATTCAAGTTTTATACATTTTATTGTTAATGCAGAACATGTGCTATTTATTTTTAAATGAATCAGATTAATATTTAAAAACTGCCCCTTAGTTTGGGCCTTTATTCCACCCATTATTGTTTACTTTACAGAATTCTTGATCAAACATGTTAAGAGGTATTGTAGGCATTTCTTCTTACTGACCAACAAAGCGTCTCACTCTCTCACCTTTTGCTCTGATAATACTGTGAAACTGCCGTAGTTTAAACATTTGTGGCACAAGGGTGCGTAAGTGGTAACTGCCTGCTGCTATCAGTGTTTAGTTTCTGGCAATGCTGACTACATACACCCCTCTGCATGTAGGTCCCTGTGTGTATGTGAGAGATGCCACAGTCTTTAAATTATCCATTTGTTAGTTCTCTTAACGCTATACATGCACATCTTGGGGGATGTTGCAGATAGCAGGTGTCAGGGTCAGCAAGGTTTTCCTGTAGTAGTACCATAACCTTTGTAAGTACAGTTTCCATCCCAGGGTGCCATGGAGGCTGTACTTTTGAGTTATTTAGTGTTTAATCTCAGCTACTTCCACATCTTAGTTATTTCAGAAGAGAATAAACATTTTCCTTTTCTTTACTAGAACCAGCAGCAATATATTTGTGTATATATATATATATATATATATATATATATATATATATATATATATATCAGCTGTATAATCCTTTCATTTCAACAGAGCTTTCAGCATTACGGTCAGCACAGATGTATACAGGGCTAAAACATTCTTTCTGATGCACAGCACCTACAGCTTCTTCTTACTTTCCCTAGGTGCACCCATTATCGATCCGGAGGGCTTGAGATGTCTGTGGGTCTTCCTCTAGAATCATTGTGTTATGTGTACTATAAAACCAACAGCACAAGGAGTTTCCCAGGGCATGGGTGATCCTTTTCCATAGGGCTCCCAGCAGTCCCTGGATTTTTTTTCCTGCCCTAGCTGCCTAGTATTAGTGGAGGCAGTCTGTCTGTCTGTGGTATGCATAACTTATTTTTCACATTATACCAGGTTTTCAGGGATCATTTATTTGAGTAACTAGTTAGGGAGAGCATATTTTCATTTTGTCAGAGAGGCCTTGCCCCACTCAATGGCTTTATGTCATTGGCTGGGGTACATACAGTACCACCAGCCTTTTTAATGGTCTTGGTCTACAATTATGCTTAGCACCAGAGTTAGATTTCTATGTTCAATGTTAGTTACTTACTGAAGAAAACAAAATGTTTTAAATGGTAAGCCTTGTTGAAGGACCATAGAGTAAATATATAAATGGTCTGACAAACAGACTTGCCCAAGGAGTTGTTGTTTGTCTTTTGGCTTTTCCCGGTTATGGGTCGCCACAGTGGAACTCCAGTCCGCTAATGATTGGCAGTAGATTTTCACGAACATCAAGGTGCCAGCTCGACGTCCAACCTTCAACAAAGGCATGCCCATTTACGCATGTCTTTTGAACGCCCATCTAACCGTGGGGAGGACATGCAGACTACACACAGAAGGCACTCCCCGCACTTCAGCCAAGAATCGAATGGGAGAACCTCTTGCTGTGAGGCAACAATACTACCGCTGTACCCTAATAGTCCTTAATTCATTGAAAGAACTTTATAGGTTCATAGGTTCATAGGTTCATACTAGGCTATCTGCCCTAGGGCATTTATAAGCCTAGCCAGAGTGTGTTTGGCTTTCGCCACCCATTTTAAATTAATTTTGCTATGCCCTTTTTTGAGGTTAGTATACTGTGCCTTTGTCTAACAGTGACACAGAAGTGAAACCCAGGGTAAACCTACGATCTCCCATCCACTCATCAAGATTCCTCTTGAAGAGAGTCAATGAGGGACTCTGCCTAACTTGGACTGGGATTTTATTCCAGAGTCAAGGGAGCCTCTGGGTTATGAATCTGTCCCTCCAGCATGTCCTATTTATTTCAGTGCTGAGGTTCAAGTCTCGAGCGCGTAGCTCGATGGGATTTGGATTTTCTGAGGTGCAGCATGTCCATTAATTCCGGGTTGGACATGGCTTTATACATCAGGTACAGATTGCCTCTGAGCAGGCGGTATGCCACTGAGTAGAGCTGGAGTTTCTTTAACCGGGCAGCATATGGCATCTGTTTGAGCCCTTTGATCCTCTTGGTGAGGTACTTTTGGGGTCTTTCCAGTTGCTGCAGGTGTCTGGTAAGGTACATCCCAAAAGGGGCATTGTACTCAATTATGGGCCTGATGAGGTATGAGTAAAGAGGCATGATGACCTCCCCTGATCTAGGTGTGAATCCCTTCATCATTAGGTGGGCTATATAAAATGTTTTTCTAACCATTACCTACTAATTTCTCTTTGTAGTTAGGCCACCTGAGGGGGACTTAATTATAGGTAGGCAGTGTGACTGGACAGGCAATATCAGACTCGATGATGAAAGAGGTCAGTTTATGCTCGTAAAGAGTTCAACTAAAGGTGTACAAATCCTACTGAGATAATGTTATGGTCCCAATCAAGATACTGCAGGTTATATTATGTCTCTTATTGGCCTGTTGGGCAAGAAGACCACCTCCTTTATGGTACTAACTGGAAAACAGAATACAGTGATGAATCCTTATCTAGAAATGAAGGAAAACACTTTAGTCAGGTAAAGTTGGATATAAAGATTGCAGTTAACATGTGCAAAGTTAATTAAGTCAATGGCAGCTTTGAGTGCAGATGCCTTGCGGTATACATTTAAGGTGCTATAATATACATTATTCTCCAAGACTGACTATTTTTGATCTCTAAGAATCTCTTGTCATAGCTGGCTGAGGCTGTAGTGTGCCCCTATAGGACTGCAGATCATGGTCCTGCACTGACTAGAGTCTTAGCATTCCCAACAGGTACCAGTTTAATTGTGACTTCTTGCTGGCAGTGCTGAAGGAGGACAATTGCTCTCAGTATTGGCAGTATCATGCCAGCAGCAATCCATGCCAGTTGAGCTGGGTCTGAGTAAAGCACTGCAAACAAATGGCTCTCAGGGGATTAAATAGTAGGGCAGTGCAGTATCTCCGTGTGCTTAGGTTCTGTACACAAGATCAGAGGGATGATTTCTACTGTAAACAAGCTGTTAATAGGTGCAGTGTCTCACTGTGCCTAGACTCTGTACACAAGAGCAGAGGGATGATTTTGACTGTAAACAAGCTGTTAACAGGTGCAGTGTCTCCCTGTGCCTAGGCTCTGTACACAAGAGCAGAGGGATACTTTCTACTGTAAACAAGCTGTTAATGGGGAGGATGATGAAGATGGGACATATTAGTGCAATATGATGTATCTGGCATATCAATTAGACTTTCAAACTTTGCCATGCAGGTCACTGTACAGAAGGATATTGACGGCCCCAGGACATTTCCCCATTAAACTGTTGGAGTTGGAAAATTCTAAGATTTCTCTACCCCGCCTAATGCAGGAGCATATGGAAAAATGGTTTTCAAGAAGAAAAGAACATGATTTATTAAGGTTCTTTGGAAATTGAACAGTATGTTTTTAAATTTTAATTAGTTTGTCTTAATTGATTGATTTAGTCTGTATTTAAGAAGTCAATGTGTTTTAATTTATTTGTATTCTGATGAAGTCGTGAGATGAAAGCGGTGATTAAATATTTTTGTACGCTATTTTGGTGCATATTTTACTGAGTTCTTATCTTCTGCCAACATTCTCTGGATTATAGTTTTTTGTGCCATTTTCGGGTTATTTGTTGGTTTTCCTGTGTTATTGACTGTCATTTTGAAAAGCCTAATGATTTTTACAGTCTGATTTTAACAATTTATTTGACATTTTGGTCCTTCTTAGCCGGAATTCCCTTGGTAAGCTACAGGTCAGAGTGCATGGGTGGTAATAAATCTGCGCAGGAGAAGCTGCCAAAATGGTTCTTCTTGAGTGAAAAGACCTCCGACTGAATTGTTGTGTGTAAAGAGGCTGTCCACTTTCTGATCTGTGGCTGAAGAGCGGAAAACTGGACCCCAAGAAGAAAAATATGCAGTCATAAACGGGAGGCTCAGGTAAGAAGAATTTCCCTCTTTGTCTTTGTTTTAGATCAGGGACCAGGTTACAGTGTACTGTTGTTAAGATTTGTGATAGCAGGTCGAGAACGAATTGAAGTACCGTATATTTGGTCATAGATCAGGGGAAAAACAGAGCAAAGTAAACAGTCATTCTAGACACTACTGTGGATACAGGGAAGAAGATACCACGTGGTACAAGAGAAGGGTTACGTAACAGTCTTTTTTAAGACATGGGAAATCAGTGCACTGAGAGATCACGAGATCCGCCCCTAACGGATAATGTGAAGTATATGCAATTGCAGCGAGCAGATAATGTGAGATATTATACAAAATGTGTTAACAAATATGAATTTGATAGTAAACTAGATAAACTTTCACTAGTTAAACTCCTTAAACAGCTTAAATCTGATGCAGGAGGTCAGGCAAAAAAGCAGCACCAACTAGGCATACCTCAAGCACACAGGTGGATTGAGGAAGCAAACTGTAGAAAAACAGAAGCTTAGAAATTCAAAAACATTTTTTTAGACAACATAGTGAAAGGTCTGACAGACAGAATCTCTGAGAAATGAAGCAGACTGAACTTGCATTAATCAATGCATACAACAGGAAAATGAGACAATAGATGGATATTATGCTAGATTATTAGAATGCTTTAAACAACAATTAAAAAAATACATTTTTAAAAGGTTGCATTGCCTCTATCAGTAGCTTTATTACAAAGCATATGATAGATCACCGAACAAGCAGGCTGCAAGCCTTACTTGAGTATGCTAGACATGCTGAAAGACACTTTAATAGTGAAAAGAAAAAAAAAGGCACAAGTCTTCACTGCTGAAGACGGAGCTGAAGTATTTGTATTACAGTCAGGTAAAAAGGGCATCTAGCTAGGGACTGTAAACAAAATAAAAAAGCAATGACAGAAGACAAAGGAGATGAGGACTGACTATATGATAGTGATAACAACCAAAAATCATCAGGAAAGGTTAATAAACAAAAAGAAAATGTGAATGTAGTAGAGGAAATACAGGAAGTACAAACAGATGTAGAGGATAAAAATGGAAATTAAATTTTAGATTTAGCAATGTTGAGCCTGGAGCTCTACCTAGCAGATACAAAACCAGAAGTGACACTTCTGGTGGAGGGAAGGGAAGTCAAATTCCTGTGTGACTCAGGAGCGTCACGGACTTTGATACACCCCTCCAAGTTACCAGAACATTCTGAATCACCTGATTATATATTAGTAAAAGCAGCAAATGGACAACTATACAGGGAACCACTCTCCCATAATATAGCAATAACTGACCCTGTTTCAGTTATGACTCAGAAAAGTAAAATTGTAGTTTCTGCAAAATATCCAGTAAACCTACTGGGAAGAGACCTTATGCAGATATTTGGCATAGCAGTAGTTCCTACCATGCAGGGTATGGAGGCACAAAGACAAATGGATGCTTTTTTGTGGTGTGATCGGAGGGTGAAGCCTATTATTGGTACAGCCAGGACCTAGTTACTGGTCCAGGGGCAGTAACCAAAGAACTGATGAACGTAGCCATCAGTAAGGTACCCTCCCTTGACACTGATCAGCAGCATTTGTTACATTGTACTCTATACTACTGTAAGCACACCGACCTCATAAGGAATATGAACAAGAATTGTTCAAAAAATCCTGCTAACAGATTAATATTACGAACTTTATATTGGGATACTGAGGGAAACAGTGTAGTAAGCTGTTCATTACCTCAGGAATTCGTGAAATTGTATAAGTCCAATAGACTGCCACATGTCAGCTTGACAAAAAACAAAAGTGTTAAATGGGCAGACTTAGAAAAAAAAGGTAACAAAATGGGAAAACAGACTGATTTAGAAATGTCAGGACAAGGGATACAAAAACAAAAACTGAATTGGTTGACACAGACACATACAGCTGTACACTTGCAATCTAGTGAGGACAGCTGATTAGCATTTTATTAAAAGAAAAAGAAGAGGCCTTGTGTAAAATTCCAACAACTCTGTGGTCAACAGGCAAGTTAGATGTAGGGCTTATTCAAACAGCAGGACCAGTTACAATTACCCCAAAGTCAGCTTTTAGACCACAGAAAAGACAATACCTTTTGAGAAAGGATGCAGAAGTAGGAATTAAGCCTATAATAGCAGCATTACTCAAAAAAGGAGTACTGGTAGAATCTCCTGATTCACCATGTGATACACCCCTATTTCCTGTTAAAAAAGCAAACGGGGAATGGCAGATGGTACAAGATTTATAAGCTGTAAATAATGCAGTAATACCTAGAGCACCTACGGTGCCAGACCCACATACTTTGTTGAATGATTTAAAACCGCAACAGAAGTATTTCTCTGTGGTAAATATTAGCAATGCTTTCTTTTCAATACCTATACATCCTGATAGTCAATATTGGTTTGCATTTACATTTCAGGGTAAAAGGTATACATATACTCGACTACCACAGGGATATTGTGAGAGCCCAACAATATTTGCACAAAAAAATGGCTAGCAACCTGGCAGGATTTACCCCACCGGGAGGTAGTCAAATTCTACTTTATGTAGATGACATCTTGCTAGCAGCACCCAGCAGCAGTGCAGGGCGGATACAGTAGTATTATTAAAATTTTTAGCAATACAAGGAAACAAAGTAAACAAAAGTAAGTTACAACTTTGGAAAAAACAGGTTAGATACCTGGGACATGTGATATCCAATAAAGGTAGAATACTAGATAAAGGAAATAAGAAAAAGAAAAAAAAAAAACAGCAATTTTGCAAGCACCCAAACCAACAACTAAGAAAGAAATAATGTCTTTCTTAGGTACAACTAATTTTTGTTGGAGCTGGGTACCAAATTATTTTACAATGGACAACAAAAGCAGAAATGGCTTTCTGTAGGTTGAAGCAGTTAATAGCTTCTTCATTAGTTTTAGGACTTCCAAATTATCACAAACGGTTCTTTCAGACCGTAGATTGTAAGCAAGGGTACATGACATCAGTATTAAAGCAACAACATGGGGATAAGCAATGCCCCATAGCTTACTATTCATCACAGTTAGACCCAGTGGTGCAATCTTTGCCTCTCTGTGTACAAGCAGTAGTTGCAGCAGCAATGGCAGTGCAGGCTTCGGCCTCAGTGGTGTTATTCCACCCTCTCACATTGAGAGTGCCTCATGCAGTTGCAATAATTCTGCTACAAGAAAAAGTTGCATACCTTTCTCCTGCTAGACATCTTTCATGTATAACTATACTGCTGAGCCAACCTCATATGACAATTGAACGATGTATGACATTACTTCCAACTCCTGCGGTGGACACACCACACAGCTGCCTGCAGGAAATTGAACAGTTAGCTTTACCTAGAGAAGATCTTACAGATATGCCCTTGAATGATGCTGAGGTGACATATTATGTGGATGGCTCATGCAGAAGGGGTCCTACAGGGAAGAATCTGGTGAGGTATGCAGTAGTTACAGACACTGAAATTTTAAAAGCACAAACTTTGCCACACAACTTGTCTGCTCAAGCAGCAGAACTGGTAGCTTTGACAAGAGCATGTACTTTAGCAAAAGACAAAAAAGTGAACATATATACTAATAGTCAGTATGCTTTTTCTACAGTACATGTGTTTGCACAACAATGAAAAAAATAGAGGAATGATTACATCCAGTGAAAAACCTATTAATCATGCGCAATTTATTTTGGAGCTATTAGCATCTATTCAGTTACCTACCAAAGTAGCTATTTGTAAATGTGTAGCTCATACAAAACAACAGGATAAGATTTCAAAAGGTAATGCACGAGCTGATGCAGCTTCAAAGCAAGCAGCCTCAGACTCAGAAACTTTATTTTTGAATGAGGAATTACAACCCTCTGAGATTTTAGATTTAGACATGTTAAAAACAATGCAAATGCTTACTACAAAAGCAGAAAAACAAAAATGGGTAAAACAAGGTGCAATTTTTGAGAATGGACTGTACATTTCAAAGGGAAAAACAATATTGCCGTCTAATTTATTTAGATATGCAGCTTTGTTGAGCCATGGGCAGAGCCATGTCTCAACAGGGGGGATGGTACAGTTAGTAAATAGAATATTCCAAACATAGGGATACATAAATTATACAACAAAATTTTGTGCAGCTTGTCATACTTGTAACAAGCACCATGCACAAGGAGCATTTAAAAACAAGCAAGGAAGTTTTCCTATACCACCATACCCATTCCACACTATTTGTATGGATTTCTTAGAATTAAATAAAGGTAAAGGGTTTGACTCCCTCTAAAATGTTTTTTGGGAGAGCATATTATGTGCCTCAGTGGAAAGCTCTCATGCCTGCAGGGCAGGAGGCTGACAGTTCATTAGCTAATTATATAAAGAAACTGTTAATGAATAAATCTGTTTTGCAGTTTAACTCTTTTTCAGATGAAAGACAGAACAAACCGGTAAAGAACTTTCAATTTGATACACAAGGGCAAAATGGCCAAGAGTAAAGCAAATGGAAAAGCAGAGTAACCCCAGAACTATTGCATAATTATTTTGTTGGCTGTGCATTTGTTGACTATAAGTGTGACAATTTTTCTCTTATTGTGGTTTTTTCCTGCACTCAACCACACGAGTGAAAGTGAGAAGACATGATGAACTGTTTATAGACTGGCATCCAAATTTTAACACATACCTGGCCATGAAACGTGTGTATGCAGAGACTATGAACATTTCAAATTGCTGGGTTTGTACAGCTATACCAACAGCATATAAAAGACTGTTAATGTCCGCTGTCCCTCTGGGGATAAATGAGACTTGGGAAAATTTGTTTTTGATACAGGAACTGTGAGATCACAGGACAAAATAGCTTTATTTTTACCTGTCACACAAAAAGGAGTTGTATGTTTCTACAAAAGTGATACCCTCCAGGTGGGCTGGAGTAATTGTAATATAACAATGTCTTATAAATGTTACATTAAAGTCAGAAGTGGGGTACTGTTTGTAATACTAACTATGATTCATATCTGAGTTCAATGAAAACTACATTAAATGCAGTACGTGACAATCCAGTCTTAACTAAACAATTGTCTATTAAAGACAGGAAAATGTTTCATGCAGGGATAACACGTATTAGTACCAAAGTAATGATTTTATTTGTGGGAAAAAGGCATATGAATGGTTACCTGAGAATTGGTCCGGCAGTTGTTTTTTGGGTTATCTGGTTCCAGCAATAAGACATACTGCAGAATTACCTTTGGGTAAGATACGAAATGTAAGGGAAACAGCTCGAAAATCTGAAGGTCCAGTTAAGAAACCTGTGAATCCAGTTGGGAAGATCGAAGCTGGTTGGAAAGACCATAATTCAGTAAAAGACAAAAATAAATTGACTCATATGGACTTGGGCAACAGTGTTATATCCTGGGCACAAATACTACCAGCCTATGGAGCAGTCAAATTGATCTGGGAGCTGAGGAAGCTGTCAAGATTTCTCGAAGTAATGAGTAATGCAACTTTTTCCGCCCTAGAATTGGTGACTGATGAACTGAATGCAATGAGAACTGTTGTGCTACAAAATCGAATGGCTCTTTACTTCACCCTAGCGGCAAGAGGTGGTACACGAAGAAGAATGCTGTGCTTTTATCCCTGAGAATCGTCACGAGACAAATAATCACCTAGAGGTAATTCAGCAAGTATCAGCAATGACTAAACCAGGCCCAAACCCACTGACTGACTTTTTCCAGAATCTGTTTGGGGGGTGGGGTTCCATCCTATTGAACATTTTAATTGCTATTTGTGTGGGTATACTCCTAATAGGAGCATGTGTTTACTGTAGAATTCCCTGCATGAAAAGATTAATCAAAGATTTTGTTGATATATCTGTTATTGAAACTTTTTACCAAGATTTTGAAATTGAAAGATTGATTTCAGATGATGCTTTTTCTGAAGTATAGATTAAATGACTTGCCTAGTTAAAAGTCCTTAAAGGAAAAGGCTAGGAAATGAAACATTATTGTTTATGTTTCTGAATAGAATAAAAAGAATTAAAAGGAGGGAGAATGTTAGAAAAATATGTACTTAAACATATATGAAGTGCTAGTTTAAAAGCAAATAGTATGTAATGCATTTTATTCTATTTTACAATATGGCAGTAAGAATGATCTTACATGTAATTGCTTGGAGCTTTAGAGCTGCAGTGTGATTGAACTCTGACCCTGGCAGTAGCCAGCTCAGCAAGCTTATGTCTTTTACTAACTAGCTACTGGGTCAGGGAAAAATAAATGTATTTAGCTTTGAAATCTTTCTTCCTTTCCCTGAGATAGTTGGCTTTGTGAATCATATTAGAGATAAAAGTACAGCTGCTAAGACAAAGGAGCATATTAAGAAATGAACCGAGTATTGTATTCGAGCAGAACCGGAACCTTGAAAGAGCAACATTTACAGAGAGACATTATGACTGACCAGGTGCCTTGCAAGGCTGTATTATTCTCATGGGAAAGTTTTTAAAAAGTATAACCTCAGCACTTTCTTATGAATAGAATATTGTAGACTGTAATGATGTAAGTGCCCTGTGACTGACCACGTCAGTAAGGTGGGCAAAGCTGATTGTAAATAGTATAAAAAGATGTATACTTCCTGAATGTAATTAGTCAAAACTCTATACTTGTTTTGTATAGTTTTTTTGCCTCCTGGTGTACACTAGTAAAACATTTTGAACTTGAGCTTCCTGTGTTATTGACTGTCATTTTGAAAAGCCTAATGATTTTTACAGTCTGATTTTAACAATTTATTTGACAACTACAGTGTCAAAATTATTTGTCATTTGGCTCAATCAGGTATGGACATCATTTCTTAAATAGTATTACTTCTACTCTCCCTCAGACTTTCAGCCCTCATTTTGTCTCTCCTTTAATCTTCCCATTAAATGTATCGACAGAAACCATGTTCTGTGCATAGCAGTTCTGTACTAGCATAACTGTAGCCCTTTTACAATTAATGTCACTTAATAAAATATTTTTTCTTCCCTTCTGTTTATTTAAAACATAAGTCAGACACAAATCTAAGATAGCTATGTGGGAAACAGAGTATCTGACTAGATGAACTGGTTCTTTCTGTAAACCTGTTGGAAACCATGAATTTCATGTAGATTAAGGGACTGGATACATAGTCTGAATCTGTGTACAGCAGCCATGATGAGTTTTTTAGAGTTCTGAGATATCTCTACATTCTATGGATACATAGTTTGAATCTGTGTACAGCAGCCATGATGAGTTTTTTAGAGTTCTGAGATATCTCTACATTCTATGGATACATAGTCTGAATCTGTGTACAGCAGCCATGATGAGTTTTTAGAGTTCTGAGATATCTCTACATTCTATGGATACATAGTCTGAATCTGTGTACAGCAGCCATGATGAGTTTTAGAGTTCTGAGATATCTCTACATTCTATGGATACATAGTCTGAATCTGTGTACAGCAGCCATGATGAGTTTTTAGAGTTCTGAGATATCTCTACATTCTATGGATACATAGTTTGAATCTGTGTACATCAGCCATGATGAGTTTTTTAGAGTTCTGAGATATCTCTACATTCTATGGATACATAGTCTGAATCTGTGTACAGCAGCCATGATGAGTTTTTAGAGTTCTGAGATATCTCTACATTCTATGGATACATAGTTTGAATCTGTGTACAGCAGCCATGATGAGTTTTTAGAGTTCTGAGATATCTCTACATTCTATGGATACATAGTTTGAATCTGTGTACAGCAGCCATGATGAGTTTTTTAGAGTTCTGAGATATCTCTACATTCTATGGATACATAGTCTGAATCTGTGTACAGCAGCCATGATGAGTTTTTAGAGTTCTGAGATATCTCTACATTCTATGGATACATAGTCTGAATCTGTGTACAGCAGCCATGATGAGTTTTTAGAGTTCTGAGATATCTCTACATTCTATGGATACATAGTCTGAATCTGTGTACAGCAGCCATGATGAGTTTTTTAGAGTTCTGAGATATCTCTACATTCTATGGATACATAGTTTGAATCTGTGTACAGCAGCCATGATGAGTTTTTAGAGTTCTGAGATATCTCTACATTCTATGGATACATAGTCTGAATCTGTGTACAGCAGCCATGATGAGTTTTTAGAGTTCTGAGATATCTCTACATTCTATGGATACATAGTCTGAATCTGTGTACAGCAGCCATGATGAGTTTTTTAGAGTTCTGAGATATCTCTACATTCTATGGATACATAGTCTGAATCTGTGTACAGCAGCCATGATGAGTTTTAGAGTTCTGAGATATCTCTACATTCTATGGATACATAGTCTGAATCTGTGTACAGCAGCCATGATGAGTTTTTAGAGTTCTGAGATATCTCTACATTCTATGGATACATAGTTTGAATCTGTGTACAGCAGCCATGATGAGTTTTTAGAGTTCTGAGATATCTCTACATTCTATGGATACATAGTCTGAATCTGTGTACAGCAGCCATGATGAGTTTTTAGAGTTCTGAGATATCTCTACATTCTATGGATACATAGTCTGAATCTGTGTACAGCAGCCATGATGAGTTTTTTAGAGTTCTGAGATATCTCTACATTCTATGGATACATAGTCTGAATCTGTGTACAGCAGCCATGATGAGTTTTTAGAGTTCTGAGATATCTCTACATTCTATGGATACATAGTTTGAATCTGTGTACAGCAGCCATGATGAGTTTTTTAGAGTTCTGAGATATCTCTACATTCTATTTCTTATATGAATGCCAATAATGAGTGCCAGAGGTGGCATCTGATGCCACAAGCTCCAGATAGGAATCTATGCATCAGATTTCATAGAGCCATTCACCTGAACCTAGAAGTGGATGTCAACAAATCCCTCATGGACAATCACCATCTTATGATGCCATGGAATATTAAACCATTGGTAGCAGCAACAAAATGTAAAGATAGCCTGATGATTGATCTAGTATCCTAGGACCAGCTTCTGCACAGAGGGCCTATTAAGGAAAACTTAAGCAGACTGATCCGAATACCTGTTTTAGCCACTATCAGCTGAATCATGTCACATATGCCTACTTTTAATGTCTGAAGTTTTGGTTTCCACCCTGGATCAGCACTTTGTCAGGAGTTATGTATGCTATGGGCAGGATGCCTATTAATTTACTTTGGATTTTCTTTTTATACAGCTCATTAACTAAAGGACACCTTTGGCAGGAGAAAGCCGTACAGCATCCATGTCTGTGGGTTCTGCATCCACATCCTCTCACTTGAATATTCTCAAAGAAGAGGTCTCACCATCTCAGAGAAACAGAATATTCCATTAGGTTATTCTTGTTTTCATTATTTAACTTCCAGATAAGAATATTACAATTTATATAGGCTTTGTAATTGTCAGGGTGAGTTCTATCAATCTGGAACTGAATGAGTTTATCTATATAATTACCCTGTATGATATGCCTTTGCAAGATCCTTGTATGGTGTAGGTTTGGTCAGTTCTTTATCCAGTGCCAGCATCTGTGATTCATAAAATGACACCAAATTAAGTAAGGAAAACCTTTCCTTAACAAAAATCATATTCTGTGTCTGTTTGTGTAAGGTTGCTTGCATCATTGGGGAAAGTTCCATTATCCATCTCAAAAGTATGAAAAGAATGCAAGCAACACTAGCAGGCCTGTAACTGCTGATGTCCAAGATAGTCAATTTTATTTATTTATTTATTTATTTATTTATTTATTTATTTGATATTTGTTAACCAGGTTGGTCCAACTGAGCTAAAGCCCATTTTCAGTGGAGACCTGAGGAGAAAAGCTTCAAATACAGAAAAAAGAATAAGAACATACAATGTATAAAATAAACAATGAGACAAAAAGAAAGTATTAACAAGATATATAACTGATTACAAATTTGACGTGTAAAAAATTAGAAACATGAATATGTTGCATACAATAAGTCTACAAATGAGATATAACTTCATACGTGTTAAATTACATAAGAAATTGAGGTAAGTTGTTTAAGACGTAATATAATGAAGGTGTAAATCCCTTTTGTATGTTTAGATCAAGCCCATTAATGACACCATGATTCTAAAACATATCCATTTTAACAAATTTCTTAGCAATAGCTTTGTATACATCATGACTTGTGTTACACCAGAAACTGCCAGGTAAACAATCATGACGTTTTTTTTACAGCTGAGAATATTTCATCTATAATGTTAGGAGTGGGGTGCCACCTAGGGAACAGAGATGCAAAACGTACACCCTCACATTCATCTAAAGCTGGCACATAGTTTGTCCATAAGGGTATCTGCAATTAACCAAGGTTCGGTGGCTGACTACTGAATTAGGTCTACTGTATTCATTTATTTTTTTCTTTTGCTATAGTTAAAGTACCTTGGTTGTTGTTACTCTGTTTCATATGTTAGCCTAGTCTGGCTGGCCGATTTGATCAGTTCGGATAATATTGCTGTATAAGTGGGATTTGCTTACTGGATTAGGACTGGTTTTGAAAGTGGTCATCTTTTTCTGTCATATAATTTATTTTATAGTTTCATCATGGTGTTTTTAAAGTTCTGTCATCATAGTTTGTTACATTGTCTCACTTTTATATATTCTGCCTGCACAGTTTAATATTACTAACATTTTTGTAAACATTTTCCTGTGGTGGTTTATGCAGATTATTAACCTTGGCATTCCAGTTTTATTTCTATAATTAAATTTAGCAGTATTGAAAAGGAGTTCCAAAGTGCATAATAGTATCCTTCAGGAAGTCATCCAACTTTGGTAACTATCATATTGACAACACACCCCTTAGAGTTGATCCAGTAGTTAGGAACATAGGGACACACATAGATAGTAATCTAGCTTTTGACCATCACGTGTCTACAGCAGTGTGGAAATCATTCTATGTTGCACAAATTATAAACAAAGGTATGCCATCAAAGTCCAAGGAAGTCATTGTCCCACTGTATTCAGCTTTCATCAGACCTATCGTTGAGTACAATGGCCCCTAACTAGGCATATCCAACAACTGGAATGTCCACAGAGGTTCCTCACTAAAAGAATACAGAGCTTAAGTAAAATGTCCTATGCAGACC
The DNA here is from genome assembly GCF_019279795.1 of Protopterus annectens. Lineage (NCBI taxonomy): Eukaryota > Metazoa > Chordata > Ceratodontiformes > Protopteridae > Protopterus > Protopterus annectens. Next base: position 332,741,533 of record NC_056739.1, read on the forward strand.
GCCTCAAGGCTCTATCCCTGTATTCTGTCTCCTACAGGCTTTTGAGGGGAGATCTGTGCCTGACATCCAGGGCTTTGTCAGACCCCACTCTGATGGACCTCCTGCATATCCGCAAAACAAACAGTACCAGAATTACGCATTCTAAAGACTCAAACCTTGCCTGTGATATAAATAGGACCTGCTGGAGAGACAGGTATATATCCCAGAGATTACCCTGCCTCTGGAACAGGCTCCCCATCCATGTAAAGTACAGTTTCTCCCTAATCCAATTCAAGTGCAACCTGGACAATTGATTGGGAACGGGAAATTCATCCCTAGTTTGGCACCTATGTCTCTAATGGACACAGGCAACCTGTAAATGGTTCATCTCTCAGGTCCCTACCTGTAAATGTTTCATCTCCCAAACCCCTGCTTACACTTATCAAGGTTATCAGTACTTGTCAGAGATTTGAGATGCATGGCTAGGCTTATAAAGGCCCATGTGGTCATCAGCTAAGTAAACACCTATGAGCCTATGTATGTAACACTTCTTTGACAGCACTGTAATCAGTAATACAAAAAACATGGTGTAGAAATGCAGGGTAAAAGCAATTTACTAATGGAAAAGCTCTTTTCCTTTTAAAATTGGAACTGACTTTTTCAAATCATTGTACTAACTGACAGACTTGCATTGGTTGCTAGTGCTGGTGATGAGAATATCTATGAATCCCAGGGAATATTAGGAAAAATAGGCATTAGAGCATATAGAACTAAACACCACAGTCTTCCCAGGGATTAGTGACTTTCCATATTTTTTTAAATTGAAAGCATAAAAGTTTTCATATGTAGTTTCTTAAGTGCTGATAGTTGCAATGCTTACTATATATTTAGAGGGTCATATTTTTCATGAATTATGCATATGATCTTTCCAATTATTGTTTTTATTTATAGAAATATGAGCTGTAAAAATGCTAAACACAGGTTTTATTGCTTGAGCACACTAATTAGTTTCATCATGTTACATGTTCAGCTGAATGTCAGTTTAAGTTTCATTTTACATTTTACTCTCTTTTGAAGAAGTCTGATGAAATATTAAAAGAGGGAGGCACTTAACTGTTAGTATATTGCTTGCATGGTGCAGTTCTACAAAATAGCAGTTTGTTCTGTTAATTGTTCTGCTCCAGCATTTGGTGAGATCTCAGGGTTGTTTAGTGATTAGCATTGTTAATCAGAGTTCAGTAAGGAGGGACAGACTGTTGCATGTAGCAATTAAAAGCAATATTTACTATAAAATTAAACATGCTCCAACTCTAAGCTTTAGACGGAATAGATTACTAGATTGCTTTAAAATAAAATGTAGTTGTATCTGTTAGTATGGCAGTTTCCAAATCAGTGTTTTGGAGATTAAAGTCCCCCACCAGAATGCTGCTACCATCTTTGTATAATTGTAGTAGATGATCATGGTAACTAAACGAGTTAACGATAAAATGTCACACAAAGAACCAAAACGTTGCCGATACTGAGCCAGCACTAGACACTGTCTCCTACCAACAATGCCCACTATTCCATTTATTAAAAACATGCACACAAGCAGTAGATTTAGCTCTTTCATTCCGAGAAACTGGAACTTCCTCAGAATCTCATAATTTCCTTGTGTTTCCATTAAAAATCCTTCCTTTAAAGGCACAGGGGAAGATAAAATTAAAAATGCAACCAAATCTATCACATTAAAAAGCAGGGAAAAAACACAAACCACTTCAAAATCAATGCTTTATCCCTACAATTATTTTGTGTGTAAACAATCTTTCCTTGAATGGATAACCTGAAAAAAAATACACACAAAGTATCCACCCAAGTCCATTAAAAAAAAAAAAACTCTGTTAAAATTTTAATTTCAGGGATCTTATAAAGAACAATCTAGTAAGTTTACTACATTTAGAAATGTGTAAAAAAACACCTTATGTGTCCTGGAGGCTGAGTAGCATTTAGCCTCAGTTGCCAAATTAGTTCCTTATATTCCAGCCTCAGTGACCAATTGCCACCCCTAAGCTCTGTGCTTACCTTTTCTAGTATGCAAATGTAAACCTACATAACTGAAAGTGCGTTTGAAAAGTGCATTATTATTGTTCATCATCTTTATGTCATATATGTGTTTGCAAATTCTTCTATTGAAAACCTGTTAGGTCTTCCTATGGAGAAACTTTGACAATGAGTACATATATTAATAGAAATTACTCCTGTCATCTTACAATTACCTTTGTTCAACTTAATGGTGCTTACTGCTATTACCTTTGTTAAAAATGATCTGCCCAGCTGTCAAAATGTGTGAACATTGTTTCTAGCTACCGCACTTCAATGTTCCACTCTTGGCCCAGGTATTATCATGCCCACCATAATTAAACTCCATGTATTTTTTAAAGTTAAGGGCAATTTTATAAACAAAAGTGGGTTCATTACCTAAGATTTCCATATACATTTGAAAGGCATTAATAATAGCCCAATTTTCCCTAATAATATCTTTCATTCTTCCTGCAAAAATGTACTCAATAATCAAAGCTCTATTAAAATTTATCTATGAAGGGACAGCTCCTTGGTTACTGGTATCACTCATATCCCTGTGTCCCATCCCCAAAAGAGGCGGATATTTTTTCCCCATTCAGATAAAATAGTTACACTGATATCCGGAATAAGTTTTAATGGGTAGCTTCTTTTGAGGAACATGCTTTCCAGTTTTTGGAATTCATTGGCAAACTTCTCCTTAGTTGATGTCATCCTCACCACCCGGATAAACTGAACTCAGAGTAAACTTTTGTTTTGAGCCAAAGGGTAAAAACTATCAAAATAGAGGTAGGAATTAGTAAAAGTGAGTTTAGGGAAAATCTTCGAAGTAAACCCATCTTTTAACTTTTCTAAGTGAATGTCTAAGTAATTGATACCAATCTTGTTCACTTACCATGTCAATTTCAAGAATGTCGTTGTCCCATTAAGATGGTTCACAAACTCACTTATTAATTGCTCATGGCCTGGCCATGGAATGAACAAATCGTCTAGGTTTCTGGGATATAATCTGCAGTAGTTATATAGTGATGAATTAAACACATGGAGTTTTTCCCAGGCAAGTCAAACCAGTTTAGCTTAATTGGGGGCACAAGCTACTCCCATAGCTACACCTTTAACTTGCCTGAAATATTCCCCTTCAAAAAAAATGTATTTGTTTTTCAAAATCAATGCCATCAAATTCATGTACAGGAAAATGTCTGTTATCCATTAAACTACTATGAAACAATTCTAGCCCTTCTTCTTTATGGATACTTGTCAATAAATCAATGATATCTATAGCTAATAAATATAAATCCTCAGACCACAATGAAAGGGAACTCCTACCAAGGAAATCCCATGAATCTCTTAGTAAATATGGAACTCATTGTATCATAGGTTTTAGTTTCCTGTCAATAAATGTAGCTATAGGGTAAGTAATTGACCCTTGTGCAGCTACTAGAGGTCTATATCTTAACTTTTCTCTACCTTTGTGTATCTTTGGTATACCAAAGAATGATGGAATCCATGGATTCCTAATAGAAAGGAACGAGCGAGTGTGTTGGTCAATTATTGCATCTAACAAGAGGTCCTCCAAGAATAAATTAATCATTTGGTGTGCTGTATTGGTCTCAGTCCTGGAGGAGGTTACATACATGTTCGAATCATATAACAAGTTAAGCATATCAGCAATGTACTGAACAGAATCAACAATAACTGTGTCTCCCCCTTGTCAGGTCTCATGATTCTAATCAACCTATCATGTCTCAAGGTGTTAAGTTTTTTTTTTTTTGTTTATATTTTTAATATTATATTTTTAATATTGACTTGTTTCTGTTCCCTGGCCAGTTTGTAGTAGTCCACTGTACAGGCTCTTTCAAACGCCTGTAACATTGGATGTGTGGGAGGGCTGAAAACACTTCTTTTCCAGTTGGTCTTTGGTGTAACTTCACCTTTATCAGTGTTGTGAAAAAAGGGCTAAGTTGAGTTTTCTAATATACAGTTTAAGCTCAGTGAGTGAATTAGAAATGTTAAAATGTAGAGTGGGTACAAATTTAAAATCTTATTAAAAAAGACAAAAGTGTTCCTTAGAAATCGGGATGTCACTAAAGTTGTAAATATTTGTAAGTCCTTGTAATAACATCATTATATGTAACTGTCACCACTGTCTTCTCCTCCTTTCTCCCATTCCTTCTTCCTTTCTGATTCCCCTGGTTGATGATCACAATAGTTTATATATGTACCATAGTAGTCATGGAAATGACTCAACAACTGATAATGATAACATTAAACGTATATGCTATAATCTTTACATGCAGGAGTTCTAATTTACTGATTTGGTCTACGGTGGTGAAAATAAGATAAGCCTGATAAATCTGATAATGAATTATCTGTAAATCAAGTCTGCCATAGGGCACATATATATATTTTCAATAGAAAGAAAAGATTAGAAGTACACATTCTTTGTTTAAACTTTTTGCCTTCAGCAAGGCTACCTTCACCTCAGTTTTTTTGTTAATTAATACTTTGTCACAATTTTCTTGTGTGTGGTTTTGCACAGCTCAAATATATATATATATATATATATATATATATATATATATATATGTGTGTGTGTGTGTGTGTGTGTATTTATATATATATATATATATATATATATATATATATATATATATATATATATATATATCAGAAGTGAAAGCTTAGAGTTCAGAACCTGTAGTCTCTGGGGTAACATATAATTGATCCACTGAAGCAGGCAGACTGGTCAGACATCACAGACCAGGCTGACGGGCAGAGTAGCAGACAGGAAGTTTTGGAATTTTAGACTAGCTTCCAGAATGTAACCCTCTACTACCTCATCTGAACAGCATCCATTTTTAGTTATGAAAACTAACTTCAAATTGTGCTCAAGTTGAAAATGCATTTAGCTAAGGGTTTAATGAAAAAAGGTTTAACAAAATCTTTAACTTAATAAAATATAGATATGTTACCTTTTTTAATTCTAATTCTAGCATGTTTTAGTGCACAAAATATTTTGGTATGTGCCATGGTGTGAATGGTGTACACCTGACTACTCCATTGCTGAAAGGAAATTATCCCCATTCTTAGTGCATTAATTCCTTAGTCATAAAGTGAAGGCCATGATTCTGCCAGCTCAAGCAGCATACAGGAATAATCACCGAGTCACTGGCTAGTCTGGGTAATGGTCACATGGTTGAACTTCTAGAAAAGTAACTTTTAAACCTAAGGAGCTTGCAAATGGACAATATTTTTTCAAGAATGTATTCACTATTGAAGGGTCCCTAGAGGCCTTAGGTACACTCAATTTCCCAATGGAATCCAACAGGACAGTGATTTTTTTTAATGAATTTTTTTTTATTGTTCAATAGACAATGATTTGAGTTAGTATAACTTATGGTTAAACAATTCACAAATTATATCTGATTTAATCAAGGAAGTGGATGATTTAAATTACTTCATATTACAGGATCTGTTGTTTTTTATGCACAAATGTTTAGTAACATAGACAAACAAGTGAAAAAGTTTAAAGCTAGGAAGAGGAAGAAATTAGAAAGGGATGCAAGAGAATATCAGAATTTTGTTGCATATTGACCTACTAACAGTGTTTTTATGGATAAAACTCAAGTTAATGTGACACGGAAATAGTCTAGCTCAAGCTCTCCCATAGAATCTTTAGATCGATCCCCTTATTGGTGGGAATTTTGAAGGTTCTGGTAATCAATCTGTTAGTTACATCCCAAATTCTTTACAGTTTCCTCCTCTCAGGCGGTCAGAGAGATTGGCAGGTAGGACCAATGAGATGGGGGGGGGGGGGTGACCTCTGGCAATACGTTCATGCTAACCAGGGACGGAATAGGATATTAAATTTCCATCTGAAAGACTGGGGAAGAGTGATGGGGAGATGAAACAAACCATTGAAGCGGGTCCCATTTATCATCAGAGGGACATTATTGTATCCAAGTATGGTGGGATTTTATTAACACAACATAATTTCAAGATTTTTAATTATAGTTCATTGTAGGTCGATGTACAGCATTTTAACTTAATTAAGAAAGAATTTACTTTTATCTCAAGAAACTGATTAATTTAGTTGATGTTTTAATAGAATTAAATTTTTTTTACTAGGAAGCTGAATTTACCAATTCAATTTGAAGGCAAACCCATTGGTGCCCACAACAATTTTAAGAGGAAAAGTACTTATAACCCCTCATCCCATCCTCTTGTTTTAACCTTTGAAAGGGCATGCAAAGTGGATATTCACAAATATTTTTCAACTCACTTTTTAAACGGATCCACAATTTGGAAAAGGATGAAAAACATATTTAGAAGCTTTTATGAGCAGCAAAGATATAAGGATCATGAAACCACACAAGGGGAAGGTGTGGTCATTTTTGCTACTATACATTATGTAGGCCATATGTCTGAGATTTAACAGAATTGTAATACTTACAGTTTGGTATCACAAAATGAAATTAATATTGCCTATAGAAAGAGTGATTTATTTTTAGATGACTGTCACCTAGAGGGGATTATTTCTACCTCATTATTTTTTTTGTAATAAATCCCCTTTTATCTTTTCAATATTTGGTACACATAAGGTGTACAATGACCTTTATACTCCTCCTTTGAGACCTATCATCTCTGCAGAGAGTTCTAAGACATACCCCTTAGGGTTTACATAAACAAATTATTGAAACCTTTTTTCCAGCAAGCAACACACATTTTGAAAAATTGTTGGGATTTTTTAGGATGGATTACGCCCTATTTGTGAGAGGACAATATACATTTTCTCACTATCCATGTTGTGGATTTATTTATTTTATTTTATTTTACATTCATTTACCAGGAAATGTCTCACTGGGCAGAGTTGCCCGTTTTCAGCAGAAGCCCGAGGAGTAAAGCTCCATACAGTAATACAGTTTTTAAAAATGTAAACAGTAACATTTGTACCACACAGTAATAATTGTGCACAATTATGCAATAATAATTGTACGCTGTTATACAGGCAATACAAGATTTCAAGTGGACAGATATTTGCATCACACAGTAGCAACTGTACAACTTTACATCTACAGTAAGAAATAGAAAGAGACAAGATTCTGTACACATTAGTCAGAGATAGGTATATCAGTAATCATAAGCAGTATGCTATCAGAGTATACAGAAGAAATGTTGCTAAGAGTGCATTTGATCTGATGTTAGAGGGGTTAGTAGTTCACTCTGAGGTAAATCTGAGATGGATCATGCTATGATTTTACCCATGGCTAGTGTATGATCATATCAATGAGTTGGATAAGTAGGGTTTAAGAAGGTTCTTACAAGTTATGAGTGCTATCCAGTGTTCAAATATCTAGAGGAAGTGTATTCCATGTTTATGCAACAATACTGGAGTAGAGAGAGTCCCTAGATTTATGTTTACTTGTAGAGATTTCAACCAGTGCTTTGTTGGCTTCTTTGTGGATGATTGCTGGTATAGGGCTTTAGTAGACCTCGTAGACATGGGGTCTTTTTGGGATGATAGAGGATTTGGTAGGCTATTGTGAGTTGGTTAAAGGTTAATAGGTTTGGTAATTCTAGCCAGGATAGTTGTTTGAGGGATTGGCAATCGCGGGTTCTGTAGGGAGTGTCAGTGGTGAATTTTGCTATTTTGTTATAGTAGACAGCTTATTTATGTCACCTTTGTTTAGACTGATTAGAACTGGGGAGGCATAGAGTAGTGTGGAGAGTAGGTGGGTTCCTGCAATGGTGGCTTTACTGTTAGGGGTTAGGTAATTTCTGCATCTGTAGAGGGTATCTAGCTTTTTGTGAACTTTCATGATGGTTTGAGCTACATGTTTGTCAAATTTCAGATTGTGATCTATAATTACTCCTACTAGTTTAGTTTGTGTGACTGGTGTGATACGGGTATTGTTGGATGTGCTCATTTTAAATAGCGGAATTGGGTCAGTAGCTTTAGCAGGGTGGAATGGCATTAATGTTTTTTTTTTGGGTTGAGTATCAGTTGTGAGTTAGACAGCCAGTGTTATATAGCTGTAAAAGATTCTTGGGTGGTTTGTTGTAATAGTTGGAGTGAGAGGGCAGAGCAGATTAGACTCAAATCATCTGCATATCGGACCAGGTTGGTATAGAATGTGGCTGCATGGAGGTTGCTGGTGAAGATAAGAGGTCCTAGGATGAATCCCTGAGGAACACCTAAGTTTAGAGAGACAGGGGAGTATAGGGTGTTTTCCCATTGTATGGCATGTTGACGGTTTGTAAGATAATTCTTGAATCATGATATTGTGGAGTTGTGGAGTTTGAGTTCACAGAGTACAGTTAGTAATCTGGAATAAGAGACTGTGCCGAATGCTTTGGAGAGCTCCAAAAAGATGGCAGAGATTAGATTGCCTTTGTTCTGCTGTTGATTTATGGTACTGGTGAAGCTGATGATGACGGTGATGGTGGTAGTGGTACTGCAGAATCCATGTTGTGTTTCAGCCAGGGGATTATTAGTTAGCAAATAGTTTATTATTTGGGAATGTTCATATATCACAATGATTTTAGACAGGGGGAATAATATGGCAATAGGATGGTAGTTTGATAGTTCCACTGAATTGCTGCCTTTGTGTATTGGTATAATATTAGAGATTTTCCAGAGGGTTGGAATGTGTTGTTCAGAGATTGACCTGTTTATTAATATGGAGATGGAGTATGAGATGTCTTTAGCTATGAGTTTCAAGTATTTTGCAGGGAGTCTATCGGCTGCAAGGGTAGTGGGTTTTAGTTTTGCCAGATATTTATATACTATGTTGGTTGGGACTGGTTGAAGGGAGAAGTAGTTTTGGTCAATTGTTGAGGTTTGTGGGGTTTGGATATGCTGGGGAAGAGCTATTGTTAATTGGTAAAGTATTCATTAAATTGCTAAACCTTATTTCTCCAGTGGAAATGTCACTGAAACTGGAAATACTCAACTTCAAGCTGTAAAATAAAGGTAGTTAAAGGTTCCTACGTTCTATTCGAAGGATGCTAAATTGTTTAAAAGTGTTATTGAGAAGCACTGGCATGTTTTAATGACAGATAAAGACATTAAAGGAGTGCTTGATTCTAGACCTGGCTTTGTATATAAGAATATGAGGTCATTAAAAAGATGCCTCTGCTATCCTAAAAGTAAGGAAGTTGCTCGTGAGTTAAAATACATCACCCCCTCTGACAAATGTTTTGCATGCAAATATATTCACACAAATAATGAGTTTATACATCCTGATTATGGTAAAACATATACTTTTAATGTCCCTGCTACTTGTAGCTCAGAACATATAGTATATCTTGAACAATGCACAATTTGCACATTACTATACAGGAAAGACAGATAGGGCACTCAGAGATCATATAAAAGAACATATTCACCATATTAATAAATGGAGTGATGCTAGTGCACTTTCTAAACATGTAAAAGCCACCAATAACACAAATACATTTTTATTTACGTTAATAGGTAGAACATTTAAGGATATTAGAGGGGGTGGTATTAGGAATATTGCAGAACAATTAGAGGCTAAATGGCTAGTTAGACTTAGAAGCGACTATGGGCATGGATTGAATGACAGAGTACCCATTGGGCCTAAGCTAAAAAGTTGACCTCTAACATAGGTAAATATGCTACATGGTATTATTTATTTATATATATATATATATATATATATATATATATATATATATATATATATATATATATATATATATATGTTTAATTTTAATTAGTTTAAGAGGTTAATACGTTTTAATGTATATGTGTGATGTATAAATGTCTGTAAGTGCCAAATGCAATAAGTATTTTCTGAAATTTCTCACCTATGGTGATTTTTGTGTTGTTCACTTTAAGCAATAATTAACAGTAATCATGTGATTCACTAGATTGTTAAGTAGGAGTATTTATTGAAGGTTACATTTTTTTAAATGCATCTAAAGAAGCAGAGTTAACTGGAAAAGTGTTTATGTCTGTGTTTTAATAAAACTATTTTAAATATTGGTGCTTTCTGCCATTCTTGGGACCGCTAGTTTATTAGCAGCTGTTTGCATTTTTATTTTTAGTGGACCTGAGCTCTGGACAATGATTATGGTGGTTGCTGTTTGTATTTATACTTGTATTTATTCATATTTACACACCCACCTTTTTACATTAAATATGTTGCATTGCATCCCTTGTGGGCATAGGTTTCATAGGTGTTTAATAGGCTAATTGCACACAAGCCTTTGCAAGCCTAGCAAATAATACTCAGGATATGGCAATATTATATCTTAATTCCCCAGATATGGGATAGGGTAGTATCATGGCAGTGGGTCTTTAGGCGTTGGAGCCCCAAGTCATTTTAAAGACTGCCTCTGTCTGTAAGGAATATGAGCAGTACCCCAGGACTAAATGCATGGTTCCTCATCCATTTATCTAAATTCCTTTTGAAGACAGAGAGGGGAGCACTTTGTTTTACAAAGATGTGAATTTTTTCCCAAAGTTGAGGCAGCCTTTGGGATATGAATCTGTCTCTTCAACAAGTTCTGCTAGAGTCAGAAATAAGGTTCATGTCCATTGAACGTGTTATCCTTGTAAATTTTTTTTTTTTTGCAAATATGTAACTTTTTCATCAGGGCTTAATCAGAGAATGCCTTGTAGGTCAGGCATAAGTCCCCTCACAGTAAACAATACTAGTCAGAGTAAAGAGAGTGGGCCTTTAGTCGGTTTGTATAAGATGTGCGTCTTACGCTTTGTATTTTTTCTTGTGAGAAACCTCTGGGGTAAGTGCCTGGTTAGCTACATGCAGAAGGGAGCATTGTACTCGATTATGGGCCGGATGAGGGCCAAGTACAATGGCATTATGACTTCCTTTGATCTTGATGCCATGGCTTTACTTACACGTTGAGCCACACAAAATAATTTCCTCACTACTGTAGCTGTAGCTACCTGGTGGTCAAAATTTAGATTACTATCTATCTGCATTCCTAGTCCCTCACCAATGGGTCTACATTTAGGAGTGTGCTAGCAATATTATAATTTGCAAGGCTTTCTGATTTACAGAAGGGTATGATTATGTCTTTTTTAGCACTGAGTCTCAGACCATGGTTTTGGCACCAGTCATTTGTCATTTTAGGCCTGTTTGTAGGATGTCAGCATAATTTGGGGATTCAATGATTCCTCCCAGCTTACAGACTTCAGCAAACTCAGTGAGCCAGAGACCTCCAATATTGGCCTTCACTTCAGAGAAGTATATATCAAACAGGAGGGGTACCAATACTGAGTCCTGTGAGACACCGCTAATAACAGGTTTCTTATCAGAAGTGCATTCACCTATCTCGACAACATGTGTCCCGTCAGTGAGCCAGTTAGTTATCCATCTGATGATCTAGGGGTTTATGCCTAACTCAGTGAGTTTGTGTGGGTTATTGTGTTGAAAGCTTTGGCCAGGTCTAGATAAGCAGTGTGTACTGTTTTACCCTCATCCATGACCCTGGGGACTTTCTTGAAGAAGTCCACCAGACTGAGCAGGCAAGATGTCCCTTTCAAAAAGCCAAATTGAGTCTGGTCCAGTTTTTGAAAGATTCCTATGTTGTTAGTGATCAGATCCATGATAATTCTCTCCATGGCCTTGCAGATACGACTGGTCAAGCTTATGGGTCTGTAGTTCTGTGGGTCAGTTGATGGGCCCCCCTTGTGCGGAGGAATGACTGTGACTAAGCCCATTCAGAGGTTGCGATGAAGAAGGGTTTCTAGTGGCCTGATAGATTTTGTTTTAAGCTGTTTAAGAAGCATCCTGGAATGTTGTTGGGACCCATGATGGTTGCAATTTTGGCTTTAGTGAGTGTGGTAAGGACTATTCCCTTGTAATGACTGGTAGGGGGTGGTTGTGGGTATTTCTTTGGGTGTGGTAGGAGGTGATGGGAGGTAGAAATTTGAACTGAACTTGTCAGCCAGCAGGTTTGTTATAGCTTCAACTTGGTGTAAGTTTTACCATTCAGAATTAACTCAGCACATTGCAGAACATTTCCCCTGAGGTTACAAACATAATTTAAAAAAGCCTTATGGTTGTCTTTCACTTGGGAGGACATCTTTGCCTCATAGTTTGCTTTGGCAGATTTGACTAGCTCTCTAATTTGTTTGCTTGTTTAGACTGGTGAATGTCTTTTCGCACTGATTTGTCTATTCCTCCTTGACTTTGGAGTGGATTTTTTTTCCTTTTGTTGAATAGTCTATTTATGCTAGGGGTTCACCAGGGTGGCTTATTTTATGCCAGTAATCATAGGTATGACTCTGACAGGTACTGACTCCTCTATGCAGATATGAATGTGGTTGTACAGTGCTTGTCTGTACAGCTCAGAGTATGCTCAGTGTCATCCGAGTTCAGAGGGGTTTGGAGTTTAACAAACTGTCACTTAGTTTGAGGTAACTGGCCTTAGCACAGTTCTTAATGGGTTTGATGGGAGTTCTCAGTTAGTTTTAATATTAAAGGAGATTATTTTGTGGTCACCCATAAGTATGGTGTTTGGCTAAATGTTAAGAGATTCCAGTAGGTTTAGCTAGGCGGTGTGGCTTTCCAGACTCATGTTAGGGTATCTGTAGCTAGCAAGGATATGATAGGTGGTTACACCTATGATTAGTTGGGCATGGAGTACCTTAAGTGAGTCATGTTGTTTGACCAGTTTAGCAGTGTATTTGTATATATTATATATATATATATATCTATATATATATATATATATATATATATATATATATATATATATATAAAGACACGCACGCACACACACACACAGATCTATGTGAAAATAACGAATTACCATAACATCAAGTTACAGAGATGGAAATGACACAAGTTTACATTCACAAACATCCAAATTGTCATAAGTTTTCACCTCTATAGGAGTCAGTTGGCCAATGTGGTGAACTTTTCTCTTTTCTCCACTGTACTGCAATCTTGGAGTTGGTATATTTAATTGGGGGTGGGGTGGGAGAAGAAGCCCCCACTTGGATGTGTTTTATTTGCTTCGGTTTCTTTTTTTTTTTAAGTTTTGGTGGCTGATAGTTTACTTACCAGGGGGAAATTTATGATGATCCGGACATTCATGAACATAAACTTTCATTGTTTCTGTTTCACCGTTTTACAGCTCATGGTTATGGTAATTCATTATTTTGACATAGATCGATATACACATATATTTCATTATACATATTTTTTCACATTTTTACATACTTATGTGGTATCATGTTTTCTGTATTAATTGTACTATTAGTACTAACATTGGGTTTACTTTAAACTTTAATTACCTTAATTAATTTGATTCATCTGCTTCAGCAACAGTTCCTTTGGTTGGATTATTTTAGTCATGTTATGGTTTTTACATCGTATAGATTTATTCACATATTAACCCAATTTATGTTCTGACGAAGTGCAGTGCATCGAGGGGAAGAAAGTGCATTTATTTTTAATGTGTTGTACTTAATGTATTTTCATTAAAGTTCTTGTTTTATTGGAACCTGGCTTAGTATCCTTCTTTTTGGAGTTGGAGCAAGATTCCTTTGGGTATTGGTTCATAGGTTCATAGGTGTGTACTAGGCTAATGGCCCTGGGTTTTTACAAGCCTAGCCCATAGCAGTGCCCTTGCAATATGCCATTCGTCGTTAGTTCCCAGAGCCTTTATCAAGTAGAGCCACTGGAGTGATCCCCGGGGTGAACTTTCTATTTCCCATCCACTCATCAAGATTTCTCTTGAAGAGGGCTAGTGAGGTGCTCTGCTTGACATGTAGGGGAAGTCTGTTCCAGAGCATGGGCAGTCTCTGGGTTATGAACTTGTACCTCCATCATGTTCTGTTGATTGTGGTAATGAGGCTGAGTTCTCTGGAGAGTGTGGTGAGGAGGGATTGGGATTTCTTTAGATGTAGCATTTCTAACAGAGCTGGGTCAGATGTGGCTTTGTAAGTCAAGCAGAAATTGCCTCTTAGTAGAGGATATGAAACAGAGAATAGCTGGAGTTTTTTTGAGTCTGTCCATGTAGGACATGTGTTTAAGGCCTATGATCCTCTTTGAGAGGTACTTTTGTGGCCTCTCCAGCTGTTGCAGGTGTCTAGTGAGGTACATGCCAAATGGGACATTATACTCGATGACTGGCCTAATGAGGGAAGAGTAGAGAGAAATGATGACCTCTTTCTTCCTGGATGCAAAACCCTTGGTAATGAGATGTGCCACATAGAAGGACTTTCTGACCACAGTGGCAATGTGGTGGTTGAAGGAGAGGTTGCTGTCAACCTGTGTCCCTAGATCTCTTATAATGCCTTCAGTGTTCAGTGGGCTCCCATCAGTGTGGTAATTAGTGGGAACTGAGTTTTTCCCAAAGGGGATGACGACGCATTTTTTGGCATTAAGCTTAAGGCCATGGTTTCAACACCAAGCATTGGTCTCAGTGAGGCCTTTCTGTAGGATGTTTGCATCACTTGGGGAGTTAATAATGGCTCCCAGCTTGCAGTTGTCTGCAAATTTGGTCAGCCAGAGTCCCTCCATGTTGGCCTGGACTTCTGAGAAGTAGGTGCCAAACAGGAGATGACCCAGGACCGATCCCTGTGGGACTCCAATCGTGACTGGTTGGCAGTCTTAGTTGGAGTCTGCTACTTTCACAGTGTGTTCTGTCTGTATCCTTCTGGTTTGCTGGTTTTGATTTTAGATTGCTTTGGCTGTACTTCTTCATTGTGATAATGCCCTGATTATGGCTTAAGTGACCAGGGTTTGATAAGTGGCTTGGGTGCCTGATGGAGCTGGCCAGAGAGGATGGGAGTGACTAGGTGATGTCAGCTTCCCCATGCTGTGGGGAGGGAGGAATCTTCAACACTTGGCTAACACATAGCAGGAACACTAACGTGTATCCTTGGAGCATGAGCCTACAGAGCACATACTTCCACTATACATGTGCTCATAGCTAAATGAATGTTTGAAGACAGACATACTGCATCCTACCTGCTACAGGGCAGCTCTACTGCTGCGATGGTAATGGGTGCTACAGTAGAGTGGACTGCACTAACTGCAGCTAACTGGCCCACTCCCTACCACTTGAATGTCACCATTGGGGAATAAAGGGGGAGGGTCTGATCGGGCTTCCTAGGTTGAAATGAATGGCCACAGGGCTCTTGCCTAGTCAGAGAATGACCAATTCTCACTCCACAGAATGAATGAATGTAACAACTGGACACAATTTGTGGAACCACAGAGCCAGTTTTGTGGAGAAGGAATAAAAATGGAAAGTGATGATAGTTCTAACCTTATATATCATTTGAGGAAAAGGTAAAATCTCTGTAAATGGATGTTTTCATTGAAATGTTGTTCCAATATGTACAATATTTTATGCTAGGTGGATGCCAGATTTGTCTTCCATTTTATTTAGTCTGATGCTGGTTATTTTACTCCGGTAAACTGGTTATAGCTGCTCCTTCCTGAAAATCACCGTTCATTTACATCTGTGCTACTCTGCTAAAATGCCAGTTTTGATTTCCCTGATTAATTGCATTAATATTCAACTCATCTGTTTTCTGTCTTTAGTTCCCCAATTCTGCTGCTGTCAGGCAGACAGTTTCAGCACAGCTGTCCATCACTGCACCTATAATTTTCCCTGTTATCATAAAAACAGATGAAAAGTGGAGCAGCATGGACTTGAGCCTCGCACAGTGAGTGTTCATAGGTTCATAGGTTCATAGGTTTATACTAGGCTATCTGCCCTAAGGCATTTATAAGCCTAGCCCAAATTATCGTGGCTTACGCCACCCCTTATATGAAAAAATACTGTGCCCATTAGTTTGTTGTGCCTCTGTCCAGCAGTGACCCAGAGATGATTCCCGGGGTAAACCTACGATCTCCCATCCACAGGTCTAGATTTCTCTTGAACAGAGTCAGCGAGGTGCTCTGCCTCACATGGACCGGGATTTTATTCCACAGCATAGGGAGTCTCTGAGTGATAAATCTATCCCTCCAGCACGTCCTATTTATATCCGTGCTAAGGTTTAAGTCGCTTGCTCTAGTGGTTTTGGTGGATTTGGATTTTTTGAGGTGGAGCATGTCCATTAATTCCGGGTTGGACATGGCCTTGTATGTCAGGCACATATCACCTCTGAGCAGACGGTATGCGACTGAATAGAGCTGGAGTTTCTTCAATCTGGCAGCATATGACAGATTTTGGAGTCCCTTTATCCTTTTGGTGAGGAACTTTTGGGGTCTCTCCAATTGCTGCAGATGTCGGGTGAGATACATCCCGAATGGGGCATTGTACTCGATCATTGGTCTGATAAGTGAAGAGTACAGGGGAACAATGACCTCACTAGATCTGGATGTGAATCCCTTCATGATCAGGTGGGCAATGTAGAAGGTCTTTCTAACCACTTTAGCAATGTGAGTGTCAAAAGAAAGGCCACTGTCAACCTGGGTCCCCAGGTCCCTGATAACCTCTTCTGTGCTTAGTGGATTGCCACCTATATGGTAGCTTGGGGTTACCTTGTTTTTCCCGAAGGGTATGACTATACATTTTTGGCGTTTAACTTCAGGCCATGGCTCTGGCACCAGCTATCTGTTTCCGTGAGTCCCTTCTGAAGGATATCCGTGTCCGATGCACTTTCCACTATGGCCCAGTTTGCAGTCATCTGCAAACTTTGTCAGCCAAAGTCCTCCCATGTTGGCCTGTACTTCTGAGAAGTAGATGCCAAACAATAGGGGCCAAGGACCGAGCCCTGTGGGACACCACTTGTGACCGGCTTGGAGTCTGACACAGCGCCAGCAACTCTAACCCTGTGGGTTCTGTCCTTAAGCCAGTTTGCAACCCATCTTGTGACATATGGGTTTACATTTAAGCTGGTAAGTTTTTCTACAATACCCGAGTGGGGTATTGTGTCGAAAGCCTTTGCAAGGTCAAGGTAGGCTGTATGGACTGCCTTTCCTCATCAATGGCCTTGGTGACTATTTCAAGAAGTCGACCAAGTTCAAAAGGCATGATCTTCCCTTGACAAAGCCAAACTGGGTCGGGTCCAATGTCTGCAAGTCCCCTATATCTTTGTTTATGAGCTCCATTATGATCCTCTCCATAGCTTTGCAGACTAGACTTGTTAAGCTTATGGGGCGGTAATTACCAGGGTCCGTGAGGCGCCACCTTTGTGGAGTGGGACCACAGTTGCCGTCGCCACTCCTTGGGCACGTATCCTGTGGTAAGGCTGAGATTAAACAGCTGCCTTATGTGCGGGTTTAATTCCTCATTTAGCTCGTGTAGCACACAGCCGGGGACACCATCCGGTCCCATTGATGCTGTGTTTTTAGCTTTAGAGAGAGCAGCTTTCACCTGCGCATTTGAGATGTCCGGGAGGCTACACTCGGCTGGGATAGTTATCTCTCCTTTAGGGGAGAGGGGTGAAGTTTGCACTGAACCTGTCTGCCAGTATGTTGGCAATGTCTGTGGGTTCAGTGATTTTGTATCATTTTGGACTAATTCTGAGCATATCTGTGAGTTTCCACCCAGGTTCCTAACATAGCTGAAAAAGGCCTTATGATTGTCCTTTGAATCCATGGCAATTTTTCTCTCAAAATTGGCCTTAGTTGATTTTATGAGTGCTCGTATTTTTTACTAATAATGATCAGGGTGACTTCCCTTTTATGGATTTTGTTCTATCATGTAATAGCTTTCTCCTCTTATTGTAAAGTTTGTTAATGGCTGGGGTCCACCAGATTGGACGTTTGCCCTTTGTGGAAAGAGTCTTGGTTTTATTTGGGATTGCCTGATCCATGCAGTCCTGGAGGTGTTCATAGAAGGCATTTGTAAGGGCTTCCGCAGCTTGGGTTGTGGTTTCCTCTGACTCAGGGGCCTTGAAGGATACCACACCAGTCTTGAGTAGATAGTTATCTCTCCTTTAGGGGGGGAGAGGGGGGTGAAGTTTGCACTGAACCTGTCTGCCAGTATGTTGGCAATGTCTGTGGGTTCAGTGATTTTTGTATCATTTTGGACTAATTCTGAGCATATCTGTGAGTTTCCACCCAGGTTCCTCACATAGCTGAAAAAGGCCTTATGATTGTCCTTTGAATCCATGGCAATTTTTCTCTCAAAATTGGCCTTAGTTGATTTTATGAGTGCTCGTATTTTTTTACTAATAATGATCAGGGGTGACTTCCCTTTTATGGATTTTGTTCTATCATGTAATAGCTTTCTCCTCTTATTGTAAAGTTTGTTAATGGCTGGGGTCCACCAGATTGGACGTTTGCCCTTTGTGGAAAGAGTCTTGGTTTTATTTGGGATTGCCTGATCCATGCAGTCCTGGAGGTGTTCATAGAAGGCATTTGTAAGGGCTTCCGCAGCTTGGGTTGTGGTTTCCTCTGACTCAGGGGCCTTGAAGGATACCACACCAGTCTTGAGTAGTGTGAAGTTGCTTGTTTGAAGTGTCTTTCATATATCCCAAAATGCATAATATGTAGCAATGTCAAGGCAGAACCCATACATATACACTCTTATCTGTGTTTCAGTTCATGTGAACTAAACCAGCTAAAAGACTTGTACTATAGTCTTCATCATTGAGCAGCTATGAAATGAAATCACTTTTAAAGCTACTCTGTCTTTTCTTACAACTATCCTTGTAACATTTGGCCTTTACTGAACCCTTGGAGTTTTCTAGCAGCATTTCTGATTGACATTTATTCCCTTCAAAATGTCAATTATCTCCACAGCCATACCAGACATCATCCTTGTGCCTCTTTTTCTTATCTGTAGACACCCCGCTTTCAGCCTGTCGTCTCATAAAAGCAACATGTATAACATGCACTACTTTCAAAGGAAATATTCAGGAAACTAATCCATTAGCTACTTGGTTTCACATTTGAATCAATGGACATGAAGATCTGATCTTTAAAATTAAAACGGTTACTGAACAAAGTTCATCAAGATTAAAAATAAATAAATAAATAAAACCGCCTGCTTTACTTTAGTTCATCTAGAGGCAATGACCATATTATTGCTCCTTGTCATCTAACTATTCTAAACTGTTGGCTTCAGGCTTAGCTCTGTGTAGTTTCTTCATTTTCCCATTTTCACAGTTATCTCCTGAAACATACTGGCCCTGCATTTTACTTCATTAGTTACTCTGGATTTCCTCCACACATTTAGTACGAATTTTATTTTTAAGCCAGGGCTGAGCCTGAAATAGGTCCTCAAGTGATCAGTGCTCTACTCGGTTAACAATCTAAATAAGAAAATACATTACTGCCAGTTGTAAACTCGCTAATCTTTTTAATGTTTTTATTCTTACAACGTTCATTCGCCATTGTCTATAATCAGCAGCAGCCACAGGCATCTCCATACCAGATACATTTTACTTTGCATTAGTTAGCTAGTTAATGATTAGTGACCAGGACAAGGGTAGGCTGGTTTCATACTTGTACAATGATAGATGTATAGATGGAAATCAGTTGACAAAGAACCACTTCAAACACCAGTATTTCATGTTAAGTGGATGGAGAGTCGCTTCTAAATGTCTAACCTTTTTTAAGGATCTTTATCATCTGTCTGGAGAGCTATACAATTTGTCATGCCAAGTTGCTGTTTATTTTTTCAGTCATTTCTGTTTATAAACCTTATGTTCTACTATGATTTAACTGCATATTATTGCTCTCCAACGTTCAGCATGCAACTTGTCCAGAATCAGGAGAATCATTGTCATGATTTTTCACATTCTGAACCTAAACACTGTCATAGCTGTATGTTTATATACATTGAGTGCATCATTCCTTTTAGGTAAAGACAAATGCTATTAATCAAGCCCTTCTATGTCTTCTGCTATAACAGGATACCAGTGGCTGAGCTGGACTTGCATGGTGGAAAAGGGACTACAAGATGGAATGTGTTTATTTATTTGTATTTATTTACCAGGATAGTACACTGATAAGTACTGACTAATTTCAGGTTGCCCTGCTATGGGTACTTCCAGAAGTTTGAAGAAGATTAGAGCAACATCAGAAATCAAATGAGGTGGCCACTGATTTTAAGTCCATTAATACAGATGATCAGTGTTGTCGTCAGTGAAGTATCTAGCTGGTAGAAACTATGGTTCAAACGTTTGTTAGGAGACTGGTTGCTGCTTTTTGGTATTTTATTGTTCAATACTCAAATACACAATTATTCTATTCACCAGTTATGTTAACCATTGGTTGATTAAATTATTGGGCTCAATACCTATGTATATAAGTAAGGGGGTTATTTGTTTTAATTGTCTGAAGAAGTTTGGTCACAGGCACCACACAAAAGCACTTACACTTTGTGGTAAATAAAAGTTTGGTCATGCAGCTGGTGTTCCTGGCCTTGTCTGTTGGATTTGTGTTTGCTAGTACCTAGCTGGTGCCACTTACACATGGGTTGTTCCTCTAGCGCAATGCCACTGTAACTTGGGTTTGACAAGTGATTCCAGAACCAGTGCAGTCAGAATTGCAAGGTTCTCAGTGGTGACCAGTAACCTGTACATGGATCTTTGGTGGAAGCTGAAATGTTTACATTGCACCAGTAAACTCTAAAAGAAGCTCATGGGATCAACAATTTGTAAGGGCATTACCGATATAACATGCCTATTTATCCATGTCCTCAAAACCCTGGGTAGGGTGTGGAAGTATGAAACTTTGCAATGCCATCTGGTGGCATCGTGTGCTGATGGGATTTAAACTGCCTCTCATTTTTAACAAAAATCCCTTGGAGGTGCTCATGGACACATCACAAATATGAGTACTGTGTCACTAGCACCTTTTTGTCGCAAGGGTACATAGAGTGACGGAAGGTTATTAGGCTGCTAATACTGATATATAAAGAAGCAACAATGAAGCATCAAGCTTCATGTGAAGAGTGAGTTACATAGTATCCTTCAGCACTGCCAGAACACAGGAAAATCCTATGTGAGTGAGTTACATAGTATCCTTCAGCACTGCCAGAACACAGGCAGATCCTGTGTGAGTGAGTTACATAGTATCCTTCAGCACTGCCAGAACACAGGCAGATCCTATGTGAGTGAGTTACATAGTATCCTTCAGCACTGCCAGAACACAGGAAAATCCTATGTGAGTGAGTTACATAGTATCCTTCAGCACTGCCAGAACACAGGAAAATCCTATGTGAGTGAGTTACATAGTATCCTTCAGCACTGCCAGAACACAGGCAGATCCTATGTGAGTGAGTTACATAGTATCCTTCAGCACTGCCAGAACACAGGAAAATCCTATGTGAGTGAGTTACATAGTATCCTCCAGCACTGCCAGAACACAGGCAAATCCTATGTGAGTGAGTTACATAGTATCCTTCAGCACTGCCAGAACACAGGCAAATCCTATGTGAGTGAGTTACATAGTATCCTTCAGCACTGTCAGAACACAGGAAAATCCTATGTGAGTGAGTTACATAGTATCCTTCAGCACTGCCAGAACACAGGCAAATCCTATGTGAGTGAGTTACATAGTATCCTTCAGCACTGCCAGAACACAGGAAAATCCTATGTGAGTGAGTTACATAGTATCCTTCAGCACTGCCAGAACACAGGCAAATCCTATGTGAGTGAGTTACATAGTATCCTTCAGCACTGCCAGAACACAGGAAAATCCTATGTGAGTGAGTTACATAGTATCCTTCAGCACTGCCAGAACACAGGCAAATCCTATGTGAGTGAGTTACATAGTATCCTTCAGCACTGCCAGAACACAGGAAAATCCTATGTGAGTGAGTTACATAGTATCCTTCAGCACTGCCAGAACACAGGCAAATCCTATGTGAGTGATTTACATAGTATCCTTCAGCACTGCCAGAACACAGGCAAATCCTATGTGAGTGAGTTACATAGTATCCTTCAGCACTGCCAGAACACAGGAAAATCCTATGTGAGTGAGTTACATAGTATCCTTCAGCACTGCCAGAACACAGGAAAATCTTATGTGAGTGAGTTACATATTATCCTTCAGCACTGCCAGAACACAGGAAAATCCTATGTTTTACCAGGGAGTCCTACCCTGTCAGCCTGTAATCTTAAATAATACAATATTATCTCCATCTCCTAGCAGAGAGTAAATTGATTTGTTCTTAGGTATTCAGGTTAGTCTAGGAGAGTATAAGAAGCAGGCATGTCTAAGGTTCAGCTCCCGGTGTTTTCTCCTGTCTATCTGATAAATCTGGGCATCTTGGGGCAATGCAGCAAATGCCTCATGTACACAGACAACCCTCTCCTCCTACCACCCAACACTACAACCTGTGAAAGATGCACTTATATAGCCAAACTGGAAGCAAAGCTCTCTTCACCCAAGACTAGACTAGACAGTCAAGAGGAGAAGGTAAACACTTGCACCACACCACACTCATCACATAGTCACTCAAAACCTACACCACCAAAACATACACATAGAAACATAAAACACACACCTACATTCGCGGAGGCTCTCAGCAAAAACCTGCCCAAGCAACAGGGACTTCCAAAGCAGAAACACAAGCAACCTCCATCCCCCAACACAGCCCAAATGACACATAGCCCACAAATTCAGTGTGCCACTCAACCACAGGCCATAAGGCATAACAACGTACTCAACACTCTAGTCATAGGTGATGCTATAGTCAGGCACACTGACGTTCCACTCAACAGGATAAACAAGGAGAAAGTTACTATCAGCTGCCTGTCAGGTGCCAGGATCTGCCACATAATGCATGCACTCAGGTCATTCCACAACAAGTACAAATATGACTCTGTCATTGTCCATGTTGGTGTGAATGATCTGAGACGTACCTCCCTGGACTACATGAAAAGGGACATGGAGGAGCTGTCCGATCTTGTAGCCCAGGCAGGTATGACCCTAGCCCTGAGTAGCATCCTGCCATCACCCAGAATGATACCACAGTACAAGGACAAAATGACTGACTTCAACAATTGGCTAAGCTTCTGGTGTCATTCTAAGTGGATCCAGTATCTGTCTGCCTGGGATGACATGATCGGCAAACCACGATGCTTTGCCAGAGATTGCCTGCACCTGTCGCCCCTGGGATTCCGGATACTGGCTAAGGCTCTAGCCACCCCTTTAGTGCCTTTTTTAGGCAAGGTTCAAATGACAAATTCACCACTGTAACAGGTACAAGCAAGCAGAATCTGAGGGTATTGCTACTCGATGCTAGAAGTCTAAACCTCAAAATGCACTCACTCGATGCACTCCTTAAAATGGAGAACATCGACATCTGTGCAGTGACAGTGACCTGATTTAAGGCTCCAGAGAGCACCCTTGCATTACCAGGCTATAATTCATACCACACCTTTCAGCCACCTAACCTGGACCGAAACACTAAAGGTGGAGGCGTGTCCATATTCATTAAGGATATCCACACCTCCAGACTAGTTGCTCAGCATAATGCAGCCGAGATGATCCAAGTGCAACTAACTCTAGGCAAGACCGCAATCCAAATTGTAGCTTGCTACAGATCTCCCACCATGCCCCAGGATTCCCACTCCTCATTTCTTGATACACTGGAAAATATTAGGGTACAACCTAACATCCTGATAATGGTCGATTTCAACTACCCCACCATTAACTGGGAAAACTACTCATGTACCAACTCTTGTGCTCAACGTTTTCTGGAATTCATAAATTCCAGTGCCTTGGATCAACTTATCCATACCCCCACCAGGGGCAGCAATATCCTAGACCTGGTTATTACTAACATGGGCAACAGGTGCTCCACACCAGAGGTCAAGTCCTCATTGGTCAGATCCGACCACAAGCTAATCAACTTAGACATCCACATCCCTCCCCCACCCCCCATTAGAGAAACCACTGTAAAAAATTCTGCAAAGCCAACTTCACGCTTCTTAAGACAGAAGTGGCAAACTTCACGACACCCATGCTGACGGACAATAGAGGTATGACTGCTGAATCCTACACAAATGCAGTTTATAAGCACTTACACGAGTGCATGGATTGTGCAATCCCTAACAGAACCAAGATGCTATCCTCCAAAAAAGGAAGCCAATCTGGTTGTCCCCTGTCATAAACAAACTCTACAACAGAAGAAAGAAACTGTTGCAAAAAAGAGTAAAATCCCATGACTCGAGGAACTCCCTGGTCAGCCTCAGTAAGAAGCTGAGATCCCTCATAAAATCCCCCAAAGCTTGTTACAAAAACAAAATCACCACTGACTCTAAAGACAACCACGAAGCATTCTATAGCTATGCCAAGAATTTCAATGGCAACACTCAGATCTGCTCTGAGTTACAGCACAATGGCACTAAATATACAGAACCAACTAATATTACCAACATCCTGGCAGATAGGTTCAGTGCTAACTTTACCCCTCTCTCATCCCCTAAAGGGCCCATCTCTATACCAGAAGAATGCAAAGGTCCTGTAATCACGGCTGCACAGGTAAGAAACACACTCTCCAAAGCCAAGAACACAGCATGCATGGGACCTGACAACATCCCAGGCTGCTTTCTACATGAACTACAGAACGAACTGGCACCCCACCTAAGTACCATGTTCAATCATAGCCTCACCTCAGGCTATGTGCCCACTGAATGGCGCACAATGACGGTTATCCCACTCCACAAAGGGGGAGCCACCACGGACCCCGGAAACTACCACCCCATTAGCCTGACGAGCCTGGTCTGCAAGGCTATGGAACGTGTCATCATGGAACTTATAAACAATGACATTGGTAATCTCCAAACTTTGGACCCCACCCAGTTCGGGTTTGTAAAAGACAGATCATGTCTCCTAAACCTGATAGACTTATTTGAAGCTGTCACCAAAGCCGTAGATGAGGGTAAGGTGGTTCACACAGCCTATCTAGATCTTGTCAAGGCTTTTGACACCATCCCCCACTCTGGAATTATAGATAAACTCACTAAACTAGGTATAAATCTCTATGTCACAAGATGGGTTGCCAACTGGCTCACTGACAGAACCCACACTGTGAAAGTAGTAGACTCCAAATCCAACTTCAGACCAGTGACAAGTGGAGTAACACAGGGTTCAGTCCTGGGTCCTCTCCTGTTTGGTATCTATTTCTCTGAAGTACAGAATAACACAGAAGGTCTTTGGCTAACAAAGTTCACAGATGACTGCAAACTAGGAGCCATAATCAAAACTCCAAAAGATGTGGACATCCTAAAAAAGGGCTTAGCTGAGACAGATGTCTGGTGTCAAAGCCATGGCCTCAAGCTCAATGCCAAAAAGTGCATTGTCATCCCTTTTGGTAAAAACTCTGTACCCATGAACTACCACATAGGCGATAGTCTACTTAACACTGAAAGTGTGATAAGAGACCTTGGGACACAAGTGGACAGTAGTTTCTCCTTTGATAATCACATCGCCACAGTAGTCAGGAAATCCTTCTACGTGGCACACCTCATCACAAAAGGTTTCTCATCCAGGAAAAAAGAGGTCATTGTTTCCCTCTACTCATCACTCATTAGACCCATTATAGAGTACAACAACCCTTTTGGTATGTACCTCACAAGACATCTACAACAACTGGAATGGCCACAGAAATACCTCACAAAGAGGATCACCGGCCTCAAACAGATGCCCTACACAGACTGTCTCAAAAAACTGCAGCTTTACTCCATCACATATCTCCTACTCAGATGTGATATCTGCCTAACACACAAAGCTATGTCAAACCCAGAGCTTTTGGACATGCTCCACTTAAAGAAATCCCAATCCCTCCGAGCAACATGCTCTAGGGACCTAAACCTTGTCATCACAATAAACAGAACATGCTGGAGGGATAGATTCCTGTCCCAGAGACTTCCCATACTCTGGAACAAACTACCTATCTATATCAAACAAAGCTCCTCATTAGTACTCTTCAAGAAAAATCTTGATGATTTGATGGGAGATAGGAAATTCACCCTTGGGATCACTTCTGTGGCTCTGCTCGACAGTGACACAGGAAAATAATTTTTTTGGGTGGTGAAAGCCAGGGTACCTTTTGGCTAGGCTTATATAGGCCCTAGGGCCAATAGCCTAGTACCTACCTATGAACGTATGAACCTATGCTTTTATCAAACAATTGTTGACAAACCAGCAAAAATCAAAAATGCAACTTGGCATGAGATGTTTAACTAAACTGCTGCTACTTCATGGTAGTAATAATAAATGTAGTGAGATGGGGGGGGTATGGTGTTTCCTTAATTTCTTCTTGGTTCACTATTGCTTCCATGTTCTAGGAATTTTGAAGTGTAAGTTAGTAAAGCATCTTTTGCTGACTTAACTTTTGATGTTTGTCGTTTCAGTTAGTGGTGTTACAATGAAGTGATATTAGTCATATTGAGTATAATGAGGTTTCACATATCACCATTGATATATCTCTGAATAAAGTTCTGTATTCAAACATTTATAGTGAACAGACTTATAGACTTCCTTTACTTCCAAGCACTGATATTAGCTTTCTTTTCATATTTCCAGAACACGGTGCTTTACCTTTCAAACAAGGGGCAAGGGGTTTCCCAATCAATACCTTTTTGGTTTATTATTGCCTCCATTTCCTAGCAGTTTTGAAATGCAAGTTAGAGCAAAATCCTTTGCTGACCTAACTTCTGATGTCTGCTGCATCCATCAGTGGTGTTATGATGACACAAGATTCATCACATCAGAGTACAATGAGGTGTCAGATAGCATGTCAGTATATTCTCTGAATACAGTACGGCATTCAAATGTTTACAAAAACAGACTTACAACCTTCCTCTACTTATAGGAATGAGTATTAGCTTTGGTGTCATATTTCTGGAATACAGTGCATTACCTTTCAGAAAACTACAGTTTACCTTATGCAAGCCTCCCATATACTTTGCAAAAACAGTTACGATGTTCTGTCTTATTCAAAGTTCATTACTGGGTGTGAATATATGTGAAGGCTGCCAGCCTAGCTAGATAGGATTTTGTAGATCATTCTGTCATTTGTAAATATTAATGTAAGCCACATGCTTGCTCTCTTTGTTAAATTTTGAACTTCAAAAATGTAACCACATTGCACTCTGCTGGAGGAAAGCTGATAAGTCAAGCATTGCATAATTGTTTGATCTCAAAACTCGGAGCCGAGATGTCTGGATGAAGGAATTCTTGCTATTGTTTTGAGACCAGAGTTAATTGCTAGAATTTTCATGTATAATGGCTTTTATTCCTGACTAGGTGCAAGATCAAAAGGGCTGCTAACCTCTGAGTTTCTGTTAGCCTGGGAACCAGAGAAAAATAATGTAATCTGAAATGAGTGAGTAGTACTGTGCTATCAATTTAAGGACAGTGAGACTCAGAGCATTTTGCATTTGTCTTCAGAACATCCAACATCACCAGCACTGCTTTGCTCTATATGTACGTTTATTTTAGAACTGTGATTTCTCTTAGATATATCTAGGCAATTGGAAGATTAGACTAATTGTTTTTCTGTATTATTTTAAGCATTTCCTGTGATCTCTGAACTCTTGACTAGCACTGTGTAGTAAGAAGTATTGTCTTGTGTTTTTATTATTCATTATTAAATATTTTTAAACCTTTCAACTGTGGCTGTTTTGTGTAGAGATAATTTAAGCTCTAGAGTAAATTGCATGTATATAGTGATACTGTACAAAGCCACTCCAATAGTCTTGATGTTCAGTCACATTTACTAGTTGGATAATAATATTGCACAGTAATAATTAGACACCCTTTGCTAAGGGCCTTTTTAGTAGCTGATATTAGTGGTTGGTAGCAGTGACTTTTACCTTATAGCCTGTCAGAGAAGGGGGCATAGCTGGAGAACCTGTGCCAGCCTTCCCCAGGAGTGTCTGGGTGTTTGTATATAACTAATATCTCAAAGTGTGTGTGTGTCAGCTACTTGGGCAGGGACACGAAGCACTGGCTGGACAGAGAGGGTGCTGGAGGTTTTAGCTTGATCTTATTGGGGCTCTGGAGAGAAAGGGGGAAACCAGCTCTAGACTGATGTGTGCTCTTAAGAGAAATTGTACTTTACTGTGCATGTATTTTTTATCCTTCCCAGTGTGGACACCCCTCACTGGTGCTAGTGGTGAGGACTGAGGCTCCTTGCTTGCTGGGCCAGTGGATGGGGCATCACATTGGGCTTCTTTCCTCTAAGCCCTCAGTTGCATCTATATTTGTCTACTAGCCTGGTTTGTTCTAAAGTTCCTTATTAGCTTAGCAAATTAGAAATGCTATTTTATTAAATTGTAGGGTTTTGCTGATGTATTAATTGCGACCTGGTTCTTTTTTACTTGAAAACATTGATGTTTTCGATAAGTGCTTTCTATATATAGTGTCTACCAACCTGGTTTGTACTTAATTAACCTAATCAGCTTAGCGCTAAATCTATACACTTCTTACTGATGCAACTTAATAAATAAAAACAAGAAGGTTTCCCTATGATGAATGGGATGTCTATTTGGTTTCTGTGAACAGATAAAGCTATAGTAGATCAGCGCTGAGTCACCGAGTGTGTTTACACTGTGTTATAGGTAGAACTGGAGGTTTTTACAATTGATTCACCAGTGGTAGGTAGCGTGTTAAATACGGAAAGCACACATGCTACTTACATGTTGATTTGTGGTTAACTAGTAAGGAAACAGCTAAGTTAGATAACATATATCTTTTGACTTAACTTTGCTGTTTTAGTCTTTTATTTTTTTTTCCTGCCTTTCTGTTTAACAATCTGTAGCAACTCGATAGGTGTTTAGAGTATATTCCCTCCCTAAGTTTTCATACCCAGTTTCAGCAATTGTACAAAAGAGCTTATCTGTAGCCTTTTCCTTGTTTTGGAAAACTGAATGATAAGCTCCTCACTAGCCCTACAATATTAGCGTTTTAATGAGCAGCCCATAAGTTGGCAGTTGTTATAGTGTATGGCCCTCTGAGTACTGTATTAACACTGTATCTACCTGGCTTTATCTGTACTGTTTAAACATCTATTTGTTACCCAGTTTGCTTAAATGATTTTTTCTTGCTTTTCCTTGTAAAACTCTCAGCATACCTGGCTTATGTACTTGTGTTCCCCACCTTGAACTGTAACTCTACCCAGTTAAGAGTCCTTATTGCTATATTTTAATGATGGTATGGCTGATTATCTGTAAGATAGCATTATAATACTGTTTACCCCTACCTAGAGAACTATTACACCACTGTGTGCTTGTGCTGTTCTACTATTAGCTCTGTCTGCTCAAATGGTGTAAACACTAGCCGATAATATAGATTAATAGACTAATTAAATTCAATACTTCCTAGGAAATGCTAATCTGATTTTAAATTTGCATTTACTCACATTTCTAATCTGCAGAGCACCAAATTTAGCTGCAGACTTATTCATATACTGTTTTAATTTTTTCCTTTAATCACACTGTGTCTTTTTTTTCTTTTTGTCTCTTACTCTATGAACCCAGCTCTCCATCCTGAGATCCCTGTACCTGAGTGGGAGTTTTGTGCCCTGCTTGCTGACCTCGAACCATGACCCATATCAATTTCCAGCTGTCTCATCCCTAACACCAGAAATAGGACCTAAAGATCTCCCTGAACCTCAAATCCTCAAAGGACCAGAAAGTAAGTGTTCTGCCATAAAGTGCCGGTAACAGCCATATAGTTTAACCTAATACCTTGTGTCTTAGCACGCCTTCTTGCCTGGATAGCCAGCAGCCTTATCCCTTTGTACTCTCTAGTCCCCAATTTTTTTCCTTCCTGGATTTCCCCTTAATTATCTCCAAGCTTGTCCCCCCAGTCCCTGACTGCTATTCTACTTTCAGGAGCTACTGCTGCAATATAGGGTCTGTCTTCTAGATAGTGCCCTCACCTCATTTCACCTTCCTTTATACTGCTCCTTCTGCCCTAGACCTTAGCTCTGAAACATTATTTTTTTTTGTTATCCCAAGTCTATGTTACACAATTTACTACTCCCTCCACTATTACAACCACATTTATTTCTCTCTTTGCTTATCTCCACCCACACTCACCGATAACAGTCAGACTTCCACTGATTGTTCTCACTCAGCTTCTTACTTATCTTGTCTGCTCGCTCCGTTCGCCCTGCGGGCTCACTCTGCTCCCCTACCCTACCCCCAATTCCCACCCACCCCAGGGGTCCTACACTTATACTTCCATAAGCCACACCCCCTATCCCAACCATCCAATCCAATACTTCTACCAACTTAATTATTGTAACCATACTCCACCCATTTTCACATTTTCCTCCCCAACATCCTGTACCTCCTCCTAATAACCCTCTTAAAGCTATCTCACTACCTATCACCATTCCCACACTAACAACTGCATTAAACCCTTACTTTTCCTTTGTCTTTCTTACCCTATTTCCTGCTATAACTACATAATCAACTCTTTAAAATATGTCTTCAACAACTAAACCTATCCTAACTAAATGTTTAATACTATTTACTCTCATATCTATTCTCACCTCCGCCTATCTCTTCACCCGCATTAACAAAGCCAATTTTAACGACTTCAACTACTCTCCTAAACAAACAGCTAGTGATAAATACATCTTTACCCATTTTCAAATAAACACCACAACCACACCCTGCTACCTG
Source organism: Protopterus annectens (assembly GCF_019279795.1). NCBI lineage: Eukaryota > Metazoa > Chordata > Ceratodontiformes > Protopteridae > Protopterus > Protopterus annectens. The sequence goes on from NC_056739.1 coordinate 332,772,134, forward strand.
CTAGCCAAGTATCATCGACTTACTCATATTAAATTCAATAACACAACTCTAAAGAAACTAAAATACCTAACCAGCTTCCTCAACCACCAATTTTCTGCCCTAAAAACTCCTACCTTAAAAGATGGTGACATCCATCCCAACCCAGGCCCCACAAGCTTCTCATCTTGTACAACTCCTTCTTCCACTTCCCCCACCATTACTACCCACACCTGTCTCTCAAATTCTTTACTTTTAGGTCATCTTAATATCCGCAGTATAAACAATAAAATTCCTTATCTCCATGCCCTTCTTGATACTCATTCCTTTCATATACTCTGCCTTACTGAAACCTGGTTAAAACCAGCAACTAAAGATAATGAAATAATTCCCCCAGGTTACAACATATTAAGACTCGACCACACTAAACGTAGGGGTGGGGGAGTAGCTCTACTGTATAAATCCACTCTACAGATCTCCTCCCTATCTTGCAACCCACCTCAGGATAGTAAAGCTGAAGTTTTGATCTCCCGACTTCAACTAAATGCTTCCAAAGCCCTGTATATTATCTGCATCTACCTACCACCAGGCAATACTATTTCTATAATTGAAGACATTCTGAGCTGGGTATCAACTTCTTACCCACAAGAAACCATTATACTTGGCAATTTCAATACTGACTGGAAACGTGCAAACACAGATAATCCTTCATCACATATCAATCTTCATGGCTTTAGTCAAACTATTACCACCACCACTAGAATCAACAAACCCAATAATAAAGAGAGTATCCTAGATTGGATACTCATTAATAAACATCAACAAGTTTACAAGGCAGGAACTCTACCAGATGACTTAAGTGATCATATGTTAACTTACATCTTAAAACAAAAGAATGATATCCCTAACACCGCTACTTACAAGATCTCTCAAACCAACAAACATTTTAACCCTGCGTTATTCCAAAATGAACTTAGTGCCTGTAATTGGTACCCACTAAAAACTCTCCCTCTTGAGCAGGCAGTCGAATATTTTAATTCTAAATTCTTAACTATCCTTGACAAGCATGCTCCTAAATGTTCTATCAGAATGAAATCCAAACCTGCCCCCTGGCTTTCAAAAAAAACTAGACAATTCATATTACTTAGAAATAAATCTTGGGCCAAATGGAGAGCATCCAAAAATATGTCAGAGCAACAAACATTCAGACAGCTAAGGAATACCACTAAAAAAGCTATACTGACTGACAAAAAAAACTACTATTGTAACCTACAGCAATCTCACCAAAACAACCCACAAAAATTCTGGTCTAGCGTTAATAGACTCCTACACCCAGGACATTCCAGTACACCACCCCCTCTTGGGGCTGATAGCAATATCTCCCTTCAAACTGCCAATGCCTTTAATACCTTCTTCACCAACACCATAAAATCTCTAGCCTCCCAACTGTCCACTAACAACTTTAATCTCCAAACTTCTTTACCTAATACTCACTCTACATTCCAATTACAACCCATCGCTACCACATATATCCAAAAACTTTTACATAAACTAAAGCCATGTACTCCCTCTGCAGACCAAATACCATCTGAATACCTGCAAAAAGATGCCAAAGCAGTTGCATATCCTATATCCAGCCTTATAAACAGAACCATAAATGAAGGAACCATCCCAGATATCTGGAAAATTTCCCACATTATCCCTCTACATAAAGGTGGAAACTCCAATGAGTATTCCAACTATAGGCCAATAGCACTCTTATCACCCTTAGCAAAAGTTATGGAAAAATGTATTCACCATCAACATATCAACCACCTAACCCAACATAATATATTAGCAAACTGTCAGCATGGCTTCAGGCCATTTCATAGTACCACCACAGCCCTCCTATCTTTCACTGACTCTATCAATAAAAACTGTAACAACAACTTCCTCTCATCTGCACTCTTTATTGATCTGTCAAAAGCTTTTGACATGGTCAACCACCCACTACTCCTAAAAACTCTTGAATCCCTTGCTCTTGACACCAAGGCTGTTCATTGGTTTAAGTCCTACATTAACAATAAGAAACAAGCAGTCCTTTGGGAGAATAAACTATCCTCCCACCTACCAGTCTCCCTTGGAGTAACTCAGGGCTCCATTCTCGGCCCACTTCTATTCTCAGTGTTCATCAATGACCTTTACTTAGCAATCCCTCAAGCTACTTGCATACAATATGCAGATAATTCCACTCTTATATGTTCTGCCAACTCCACATCTGAACTACAATCCCTAACTCAGACAGTATTCAACTCAGTTGAGGAATGGTTCCTAAAACGTTGCCTCCTTTTGAATGCCAAAAAAAACAAGCTACTACTCTTTACACCTAACAGTAAGTCCCCCCAATCAATTTCTCTATCAAATCAAATAATGGTACCATTATAACCCCAGACTCTACCACTAAACTATTAGGAGTCTTAATTGACAATAACCTTACATTTGATAATCATATCAATAACACTATAAAATCCGTAAATAGAAAATTAGGCTCCCTATATAGAATAAAACCATTCTTAACACCAGCAGCCAGAGCTACTATTGCCCACTCCCATTTAATCTCCACTCTTCTCTACGCTTCCCCCATTTATACCAACCTAAAGAAAAGTAATCTCACTAAACTAACTAACTCCTATAATAATATTGCAAGGTTTGCCACTGGGAACCCATTTAGAACCCATCACTGTCTGAACCTAAAGCAACTTAACTGGCTTGAACTAAAAAACATTCTGATACTCTCCCAACTTACCATTATTCATAGGATATTTTACCAGCCCAAGAACACACCGATACTCACTAACCTTGTTACCCCCCTATGTAAACCTCAACTCCTTATGCTCCTCCACTAAACTACTGGCTAGCAATACCAAATCTAATAACATGGCAAGTGACTCCTTGTTTTCAAGTACCACTGGAAAATTCTGGAACATGTTGCCATCAGATCTAACTGCACTTCCCTCCTTCCCACTCTTTAAACAAAGACTGAAGCAACATCTTATAAAGAACTGGTTATGCCCTTGTTCTTACCCTGACTAATTGTCTGCATTCTTTTTTTTGCCATATTTCTATATCCTCCCTCCCCTTTACTTTTTCTAACACTACTTACCCCTTAGTAGCAAAAACTACTTTAAACTATTTCCTAAAAATAGGAGATGAACTATCTGTGAACATATTTGTTAACAACCTCACATACATTCTGTAGGAGTATCTTATTCCTTTCAAAGCTCCTGTATTTCTTAATTAGCTTATTTTACTGTAGCTAAGGCTCTCTACTGATTTCTAACAATTGTATTATTTTTATATTGGTGTAAATATTTCTCTTTCTATATGGTATTGTTTCTTAGATAGTATTGACTTTGGTACTACTGTTCTCTCATGTACTGTTTGTCTTACACTTTCATGCTTCCTTTTTCTCAGAAAATTGTACATTATAAACATTTAAATGTTACTGTGGAGCTTTTCTCCCCGGGCCTCTACTGAAAATGGAAATATATCCAGTTGGACTAGCCCGGTTAACAAATGTAAAATAAATAAATAAAAATAAAATAAATATATTTCTCTCTTCTCATCATATAAACACTTTGCAGTGGAACACGTCCAACAGTCAAAATAGTGCATTTCTATACCTCCCAGAAACAGTTATATACATTTTTCCCCTTCTCTCATAACACAGTTCTATGAAATGGCCAGTAAACTGTTCCATTGTAATATGTTGTTTAATGTCTGTTCTTAATATTTTAATAATAGTGAAACACCCTTCCTTAAAGTCTTCTGTGCCTTGTTAAGAGGAACAGCCAATGGTCTTTTACTAAATAATCCTGATTCTTGTTGTTTATCTTTCTTAAATGTTATAGAAGTTCTTTTCACCACTCTTTTACTATAGTACTATTCCATTATTCAGATTTTGCTTCTACTTTACTTTTCAGTTCTTTACTCTGTATAGTACTATGTTATGCAAAGTTATTTGACAGATATGACCATCTTGTCCAAGTCAACTCTAGAATTTCATCCAAAGGCTAAAACCAGTAAAAATTTTTTTTTGCATGCAGTTATAGTAATAATAGTTAAAAGAGGGTACTTACTCAACAACACATTTTTCATTCATCATGTTGGCCTTGAAGCCCAAGACAGCAAACACTACAAGTGTGGCCAGAACAGACGTGAAGAAGTTAATGAAAGAAACAAGAGCAGCATCAAACTGGCAGTTGTTGTCCTGTTTGTTGTAGCTGGAGAAGGCGATTACACCTCCAAAGCCCAGTCCTAGCGCAAAGAAAACCTGAGTGGCTGCTTCGCGCCACACCTGTGGTTCTAACATTTTCTCTATCTGTAAAAACAATTTACGTTTTCGTTAGTTGGCTCTGGATCACAAGACAAAGTGGAAAGCTATAAAAATCAATGCTATAAAGACCTGATTAAGTAAATTCAGAGAATTTTTCATTTTCCTTCCCTGTATGTCAGTGCCACGTGAAAGCTGTTTTATGTGGCATCTGGGATACAAAGGGTAGTGCGTGCATATACATGTGAGAGTCTGTTTGTACTGAAATCTTCACAATCATCAGACTTAATATTAAAACAGACCAGTAGCATTCTTTCTGGCACTCCTTTCCCCATAATCAGTTTCAGGTATTACTGCCAAATTTCTAGATATTATATTATCTTGATACTGGAAAACATGCTGACTTCAGTATAAAGTAAGCCTGTAGCCAATGCTGCAGAATAAATATGCATCCATTATACATTTTCCTGTTAACTCTGCAATGCAGAATTGATATGACTTCCCTGTCCAGATAAAACAAAGTTCATCTCTGTCCATATTCAAACACAGCTTGGCTCTATGGATGGGAAACAGAAGATTTACCCCAGGATTGCCCCCTGTACTATTAATGGAGGCAGTTCAAAATGGTTTATCTTGTGCATGGGTACCCTCAAATTATCTAGGGTATGCTCCCAGTTATTCTCACTAGGGATAATATATAATTATTGGCCATGAGATGGGTAAAGTCAATCTCAAATGCAATAAGTTAATTTGAGAACAAAAATGAAAACTGGACAGGCTTAAACTGTTCTGTAAGAGCAGCTAGTGTGGTACTTACCTATGAACCCATAAGAGGACCATAGGTTCTATAGGACTTCACCCAGTCATCATAACCAGCTGACTAATGTGCTGCCTGTAGCAAGATGGTTATAAAACAATCAACGGTAAAAGGAAGCCTATATTTGTTCAAAGGTTTAACAGAATTCCTTGTTAAATAATGCAGGCCTGCTTCAATATAGGATGATGGTCCTTTCTTTAAAAAAAAAATGAGCATAGATACTTAAACTTTTGCAATGTTGCTATTCTTCTGGGGTACTAAGCACTTCAGTGTGACACAGAATAATCAAAAGAGAAGTCAATGGCTTTTTTAATCTGTGATAGAAGTTCACCAACACCCCGCCATACACACAAGAGAGCTTTGTCCCCTGCACCCCCTGCACCCTTTAAACTAACAAAACTAACTCCAGAGTCATAAAATATTGGCTTAAGTTAAAAAACAATATTCCATTCAGTGAAACTAAGAGGCACTAGCTAAAATATTTAAAAAGATTCATAAAACAATGTGTTATTTTTTGCACTTCCTCTGCAATTACTTACATGATGCAACATAAGTAGCAAAAAAGATGTGAATACCTGAATACTATCAGGAAGTTTTTATTATAGATGGTCAAAAAAACACACAATTTGGCATAGTTATTAGTTACAATGTATATTACTTTAAATCAGCTTTTTCTTTTAAATTCTGCAGTATAAGGGAGGACAATATTTAGAATATATTTTAAAAGGCAGAACTTTCTGTAAGCAGTTTAATGCATAAATATTACACAAAAGACTCTAATAAAACCAATGCAATGTATCTAACATTGTATTTAAAGATGCATATTACAGCATATAAAAAACAGGGTGTTTTAGCCAAATTTGCATTTTCAAAAGATTATACTGCCTGACTACAGATCACCCTAACATGAGTCTGGAAAACCATATCTCCTACCTAAACCTAATGGAATCTCACACCATACTTATGGGGGATTTTAACTACCCCCTCCATAAACTGGGAGACTTATAAGACCCATAATTCACTTTCTCAGAGGTTTTTGGACTTCGTCAATGCAAACACCCTGGAGCAACTAGTTAGCTCCCCAGCTAGAAGTACAAATATCCTAGACCTGGTACTCATGAATATGAGAGGTGCTGCTTCCTCCTGTGCATTAACTCCTCCCTGGTAAGATCTGACCACAAAACATACCTCTCAGGGATACAGTTTTGCACAGAATGTCCAAATTCTTGTGTCATATTTTGGTCCGTTTTTCATAAAATTGTGGTTTTCTGTCAAATCATTGAAAAATGAAGTCAGAAAATAATGACAGACATTTGAGTTTTAGACTTCATATCCTTCAGAAAATTCACGCTAATGCAAAGGCTATTATACTATCAAGTTTGTAAGAACAATATTTAAAATTTGTCCCTATTTTGGGGCCTTTGTCCCCCCATTATTTATGGCTTTGCCCACATTTCTTGCTCTAAGATATTGAGAGGTGTGACACAAAATTAGTATTAAAACTAACCTAGAACCTCCATCAAACTCCAAACCTGGTAAGAACTTTGGTAAAGCTAATTACTTCAAATTAAGTGACAGCTTAATAAACTTCCAAGCCCCTCTGAACCTAAATGATACTGAGGCCTACTCTGAGCTATACACAAAAACCTTCTACTACCACATATGCATAGCTGCATAGAGGAGGTAATACTTGTCTGAGTTAAACCTATGATTACTGGCAAAAATAAACCACCATGGTGGACCCCTAGCATAAATAGGCTATTCAACAAAAGGAAACAGATCCTCAAAAGTCAATAAAGAATAGACAAATCAGTGCAAAAAGAGATTCACTAGTCTAAGAAAACAAATTAGAGAGCTGGTCAAATCTGCCAAAGCAAACTATGAGGCAAGGATAGCCTCCCAGGTGATAGATAACCATAGGGCTTTTTATAATTATGTTTGTAACCTCAGTGGAAATGCTCAGCAATGTGCTAAGTTAATCAGGAAGAGCAACACTTACACCCAAACTGAAACTATAGCAAACCTGTTGGATAACAAGTTCAGTTCAAGCTCTCCCATCACCTCCTACCACAGACAAAGAAATACCCGCAACCATCCCCTACCAATCATTATATGAGAAACAGGTCCATACTGCACTTGCTAAAGCCAAAAACACAACCTCCGTGGGTCCCGACAATATTATAGGATGCTTCTTAAATAGCTTAAAACAGAATCGATCTGTGTCACTAGAAACCCTTTTTAACCACTTTGCCTCAGAGGAATGGAGGACTGCAACAGTCATCTCTCTGCACAAGGGAGGCCCATCAACTGACACAAGGAACTACAGACCCATCAGCTTGCTCAATATCATCTGCAAGGATATGAAGAGAATTATCATGGACCTGATCAATAATGAAATATAAACTTTCCAAAAACTGGACCAGACCCAATTTGACTTTGTCACAGGGAGGTCTTGTCTGCTCAGTCTTTTGGACTTCTTTAAGAAGGTCACCAGGCCATGGATGAGGGTAAAATGGTACACACCACTTATCTAGACCTGGCCAAAGCTTTTGACACAATATCCCACTTGGGATTCATAAACTTACTGAGTTAGGCAAGAACCCCTACATCATCAGATGGATAGCCAGCTGGCTCACTGACAGGACACATGTTGTCTGGCTAGGTGAATCCACTTCCAATAAAAAAAACTGTTACTAGCGGTGTCTCACAGTGTTGGGACCCCTCCTGTTTGGTATATACTTCCCTGAAGTGAAGGCCAATACTGGAGGCCTCTGGCTCACCAAGTTCACTGACAACTGTAAGCTTGGAGCAATCACTGAATCCCCAAATTATGTTGACATCCTACAAACAGGTGTAAAAATGACAAATGACTGGTGCCAAAACCATAGTCTGCAACTAAATGCTAAAAAATGCATAACCATACCCTTTAGTAAATCAGATACTCCTGCAAATTATAATATTGATAGCACACACCTAAATGTAGACCATATTAGTGAGGGACCTAGGAACACAGATAAATAGTAACCTAAACTTTGACCGCCAGGTAGCTGCAGTAGTAAGGAAATCCTTGTGTGTGTCACAATTTATAAGAAAAGGCATGGCATCAAGCTCAAAGGAGGTCATAGCGCCATAGCACTTGACCCTCATAAGACCCATAATGAAGTACAATGCTCCCTTTTGCATGTACCTAACCAGGCACTTACACAAACTGGTGTGGGCTCAGAGGTTTCTCATTAAAAAAATACAAAGTGTAAGACACATGTCTTATGCATACTGACTAAATGCCTTATTCCTTTACTTCATCTCACATCGCTTATTGAGAGGGGACTTATGCCTGACCTACAAGGCATTCTCTGATCCAACCCTAATAAAAATGGTACATATTTGCAAGAAAAGTTATACAAGGGTAACACGTTCCATGGACCTAAACCTTATTTGTGAGTAAAAGAACTTGCTGGAAAGATATATTTGCATCCTAAAGGCTACCTCATCTATGCAATAAACATCCCATCTTCATAAAACAAAGCGCAACCCTCACTCTCTTCAAAAAGAATTTAGATAAATGGATTGGGTACCTTAAATTTACTCCTGGGGTACTGCCCATGTCCCTTAAGGACAGAGGCAGTCTGTAAAATGATTCAGGGCTCCAACACCCGTAAACCCACCACCCTGATACTACCGCATCCCATATCTGGGGAATTAAGATATAATATTGTCATATCAATGGTATCAAAAAAATGGCAGCACCCTGTGCGGCACCAGCTGCTTTGGATCTCTACAGAAAAGTGCACCATTCATCTTGTTTTTCATCAGAAACAACAGAAAAAAAACAGATTTAAGGACAAGAAATGAAGGTATGATTAAAATGCTGAGAATCTTCTGGAAACTGATCTCATATCTCGCTGTGTTGCATGTTTGATGAACTGCTAGCTGTAAACTCAAATATAATCCAGGAACTTCTGTAGCTTGGAATCTTACTGGAGCATGGTAAAAACAGCAAAAACCTGGCAAACCTGTCTAACCGGTTGACAATCGGACATGAGAAGCATATTAAAAGGAAAAGATGTGGAAGATCAAGAGAGGCTCTAGAGCAGGAATTAAGGCCAGACTGAAAAGAAATCCACACAGGCCTGCACTTCCTTCCATGCTGCTGGCAAATGTATGCAATCTAAGGTGAGAAATAGTTGTTTACTTGTATTCACTGAAACTTGGCTGAACTCCAGTATAAATGGTAGTACAATATATGTGTAGGGGATGTCATTATTTCGTGCTGACAGAAATCAGTCTCTCTGTAACAAATCTCATAGAGGATGGGGTGTTTGTGCATATATTAACAACTTGTGTACAAACTGTGAAATAACTGCCTCTCACTGCTCAGAGAACATTGAGTACATGTCACTAAAATGCAGACCCTTCTACTTGCCTAGAGAATTCAATGGGGTGAGTATAACAGCTGTTTACACCCCCCCGTGCTAATACCAACGTGGCATTGAACATTCTGTATCTGTCAATAAATGACCTCCAGACTAAGAACCCTGTGTTTGCCCATATAATTAACCTGTCTCTTTAAGGGAAAGTGGAGTAGGACAAACCCAGTATCATATAGACCCTTAAGTCTACTTTCATGTTGTAGAAAAATAATGGAGAAGGTAATACTGGATAAGTTATTGTCAGAACTGGATAGGTTCATAGGTTCATAGGTTCATAGGTTCATACTAGGCTATCTGCCCTAGGGCATTTATAAGCCTAGCCAGAGTATGTTTGGCTTTCGCCACCCATTTTAAATTAATTTTGCTATGCCCTTTTTTTGAGGTTAATATACTGTGCCTCTGTCTAATAGCGACACAGAAGTGATACCCAGGGTAAACCTACGATCTCCCAACCACTCATCAAGATTCCTCTTGAAGAGAGTCAATAAGGGACTCTGCCTAACCTGGACTGGGATTTTATTCCAGAGTGAAGGGAGCCTCTGGCTTATGAATCTGTCCCTCCAGCATGTCCTATTTATTTCAGTGCTGAGGTTCAAGTCTCTCGAGTGTGTAGCTCGATGGGATTTGGATTTTTTGAGGTACAGCATGTTCCTTAATTCCGGGTTGGACATGGCTTTATACGTCAGGCACAGGTCGCCTCTGAGCAGGGGGTATGCCACTGAATAGAGCTGGAGTTTCTTTAACCGGGTAGCATATGGCATTTGTTTGAGCCCTTTGATCCTCTTGGTGAGGTACGTTTGGGGTCTTTCCAGTTGCTGCAGGTGTTTGGTAAGGTACATCCCAAAAGGGGCATTGTACTCGATTATGGGCCTGATGAGGGATGAGTAAAGAGGCACGATGACCTCCCCTAATCTAGATGTGAATCCCTTCATGATTAGGTGGGCTATATAAAATGTTTTTCTAACCACTTTGGCCACGTGGTTGTCAAATGAGAGCTTGCTATCAACTTGGGTCCCCAGGTCCCTAATTACTTCTTCTGTACTTAATGGATTACCACCTATGTGGTAATTTGTGGGCACTTTGTTTTTGCCAAAGGGGATGACTATACACTTTTTGGCATTTAGCTTGAGGCCATGGCTCTGGCACCAGTTGTCTGTTCCTATGAGGCCCTTTTGGAGGATGCTTATGTCGGCTGGAGAGTCAATTATGGCACTCAGTTTGCAGTCATCTGCGAACTTGGTCAGCCACAGTCCTTCTGTGTTGGCCTGTACCTCTGAGAAATATATACCGAACAAGAGCGGTCCCAAGACTGAACCTTGTGGGATGCCACTTGTAACTGGTTTGGAGTCTGACATGACTCCAGCAATTCTAACCATGTGGGTTCTGTCCTTGAGCCAGTTTGCAACCCATCTAGTGACATAGGGGTTTATATTTAAGCTGGTGAGCTTATCTATAATGCCCGAGTGGGGTATTGTATCGAAGGCTTTTGCGAGGTCCAGGTAGGCTGTGTGGACCACCTTCCCTTCGTCAATGGCCTTGGTGACCGTTTCAAAGAAATCAACCAGGTTTAAGAGGCAGGATCTGCCCTTAACAAAGCTGAACTGGGTAGGATCCAGTGTCTGTAGGTCCTCAATATCTTTATTTATGAGGTCCATGATGATCCTTTTCATAGCTTTGCAGACCAAGCTAGTCAGGCTTATGGGGCGATAGTTTCCAGGGTCCGTTGAGGCACCACCTTTGTGGAGAGGGACCACTGTTGCTGTACGCCACTCTTTGGGTACATATCCTGTAGTAAGGCTGAGACTGAACAGTAGTTTTATGTTTGGGTTTAGCTCTTCTTGGAGTTCATGTAGGATGCAGCCCGGGACACCGTCTGGTCCCATTGATGCTGTGTTTTTTGCTTTGGAGAGGGCGGCTCTTACCGGAGCATCTGAGATGTCAGGGGGGCAGCACTCTGCTGGGATAGATATTTGCCCTTTTGGTGGGGAGGGGGGGAGAAGTTTGCGCTGAACCAGTCAGCTAGGATGTTGGCAATGTCTGTGGGTTTGGTGTATTTTTTGTCATTTTGGACTAATTCTGAGCATATCTGGGAATTCCCACCCAGGTTCCTAACATAACTAAAGAAAGCCTTGTGATTATCCTTAGTGTCCTATACAATTTTTCTCTCGAAGCTGGCCTTAGACGATTTTATGAGTGCCCTTAGTTTTTTGCTAATACTGATCAGAGATGCCTTCCCTTTTTGGGATTTTGCTCTATCATGTAGTAGCTTCCTCCTTCTATTGTATAGTTTGTTTATGGCTGGGGTCCACCAGACAGGACGTCTGCCTTTGGAGGATTGGGTCTTGGTTTTATTTGGGATTGCATGATCCATGCATTCCTGAAGGTGTTCATAGAATGCATTTATAAAGGATTCTGCGGTCTGGGCCATATATTCCACAGGCCCAGGAGCTTTGAAGGATTCCACTTTGGTTTTGAGGAGTGTGAAATTTGCTTTAGAGAAGTTTTTCACTGTGGTTTTCTGGGCAGGGGGTGGGGTCAGGATGTGAATATCCAGTGAGATCAGTTTATGGTCTGATCTTACCAGTGAGGGATACACTTCTGGTCTGGAGCATAGAGTCCCCATGTTGGTGATGATCAGGTCCAGTATATTTTCCCCTCTTGTGGGAGTGGTAGCAAGTTGTTCCATAGAATTTGAGTTTTTGAATTCTAGGAACCCTTGGGCTAGGGTGTTGGAGCTAGAGTAATGCTCTCAGTCTATGTTTGGGTAGTTGAAGTCACCCAATATAATGGTGTTTGGAGAGACCTTCATATTTTCCAGTGTTCTCAGGAAGGTCGAGTGGGGTTCCTGGGTTTGGGAGGGTGGTCTGTAGCAGGCTATAAACTGGAAGGCAGTTTTACCCACTGTTAGTTGCACATGGATAGTCTCTGATGCTTCGTGCTTTGCCACCAACCTGGAGGTGTGGGTATCTTTGATGAATATCGATACTCCCCCACCTTTTGTGGTTCGGTCCAAGTTTTGGGGGCGAAAAGCATGGTATGAGGTATAACCTGGTAGTGCTGGGGTGCTCTCGGGAGCCCTGAACCAGGTTTCTGTTACTGCACAGATATCGATGTTCTCCATGCTAAGGAGAGTTTCAAGTGTGTGCATCTTGAGGTTTAGACTTCTGGCGTTGAGTAGCATTACTCTTAGTTTCTTATCCCTTGTGATACCTATGGAGTTGGGTTTGTCTTTTGAGCCTTGCCTAAAAAAGGCACTATGGGGGTAGCAAGAGCCTTTGCCAATATCCGAAAGCCCAGGGGTGACAGGTGCAAGCCATCCCTAGCAAAGCATCGTGGCTTGTCGAGCATATCATCCCAGGCTGACAGGCATTGGATCCCCTTTGAATGACACCAGTACTTAAGCCAATTGTTGAAATTGATCATCTTGTCTTCATATTGTGGCATCATTCTTAGTGAGGGTAAGATGCTACTCAAGGTCAGGGTCATACCGGCCCGGGCTACATGCTCAGAGAGCTCCTCTATGTCTCTTTTCATGTAGTCCAGGGAGGTACGTCTCAGGTCATTCACACCAGCATGGGCAATGACTGAGTCATATTTGTACTTGCCTTGGAGTGACCTGAGTGCTTGTGTTATGTGGCGGATCCTAGTGCCCGACAGGCTGCTCACCGTGACCTTCTCCTTGTTCAGCCTGGTGAGCGGGATGTCAGTGTGCCTGATGATAGAGTCACCTATTACAAGTGTATCAGGTGTGTTGTTTAGCCTTAAGGGCTGTGACTGTTCGGCACACTGGCTTTGTGAGATATGTGTTGCACGTGTTTTGTTTTGGGGTAGTGGTTGCTTGGGTGTCTGCTTTGGAGGTCTCTGCTGCTTAGGCAGATCTTTATTTAGAGCCTCCGAGTATGCTTTTGTGTGATTATGTGTTTGGTTTGCTGTCGTGATAGGTCTATTTGAGACTGGAATTGCAGTGAGTGTGGTTTCCTTCTCCTCCTGACTGGTTATGCCAGTACTGAGTTGAGAGAGCTTAGCCTCCAGTTTGGCTATATGGTTGCATCTCTCACATGTGTTGGAATTTGTTGGGAGGAGGAGAGGGTTGTCTGTGTACATGAGGCAGTTGTAACATTGCCTCAAGATTCCCAGGTTCACAGCTGGACTGGAGAGGAGATTGACAACTGACCTTTGAACATGCTAGAATAATATTGGGAATTCCTTTATAATTGAAAACAAGGGCCAATGGGGAGTGATGGTTTAGTGCTTTTAATTTTTAGTGCTGACTTATATAATTGCTTTAGTGAGCAAGTGCCAGGTAACTTAAGTGCAATGTGTTACAGGTAACTTAAATGCAAAAACAACAAACAGTAACTTTCTTTCAAGTGAAACAAGGAAATAAGTACACTAAGCAATGCAGATATCACTAGGGATCCACAGAAGCGCTGAGAAGCCGCGTTTTATATGGAATTAGCGTTCCAGGGAAATAACAAGCAAACAAACAACAAGCATACAAACAAAGCTAGATTCAGCAGGCCTGGATCTAGTCTATGCTACAGCAAACAAGGTGTACAATTTCAGTAAGAAACAGTTCAAATATGCAGGCACTATAAACCTTTAACCAGAAATTTCCAGCTCAGAAGGGCAGAGTCCAGCCTCTCCTCCCACAAGAGTGCAGACCACGAACCTTCTTAATGTAAAATAACTGGCCTGAAGCCCAAGTGCATAAACCAGAATTAATACACTTTTAGAATAACAGACACTGAGCCCTCAATCAGCAATTCCCAGCTTAAAAGGATGTAAGCTACCTGGTCTGCCACTACAGTGCAGACCACAAACCCTCTCAATGTAAAACAACTGGTCTGAAGCCCAAGTGATGAAACTAAAAGGCTTAGAATGAGTTACACCAAGCAGTAATAAATACAATTGAGTACTTTTAAGATGACACAACAGCAAAATAAAGTAGGAAGAAACACAAGTACAGTAAAAGCAGATGATTTTTTTTTTTTCAGAAAAGTAGCAAAAGCAGTAGTAAATACAATTATCATGCAGTGCAAGCTGGCACACTTGAATATGTAGCAATATTAGTCCACACACCGTTTGAAAAAATGTAATTAAATTAAATAGGACTAAAAGCAAGTGCAGAAAGGGTTAATTAGGTAGAATGCGGTAAAGAGATGGGCCTGGGGGAGTGTCTTAGATCAAATCTACAGTGGGGCGGGCACTGCAAAAGCCACCAAATTTAAACTACAACCAAGAACTGGGAGGGGGGGACAGTTTCAACACAGATGTGAGGAATGTGCAAATTATAAAGCCAAAAAATATATACTGCTCTCTCTCTCTCTCTCTCTATATATATATATATATATATATATATATATATATACAACAGATATCTAAGCAAACAATTTAGCTCTATAATACAGAATAATACAGAAAAATATACTCAGCTCTATATATTTGCAGATAGTTCTGTAAGGCTGTCTCTCAACCTAAGGTTCCAGTTTGAATGCAGATTGTTAATTAACAGGACACACAACACTAGCTCAATTATATAGCTGAAGACAAGGCAGGAAATGAGGGGGGGGGGGACAGTTTCAACACAGATGTGAGGAATGTGCAAATTATTGAAAATAGATCTATTACCACCTGTAACATGATGTTTTATAACAATATAATAACAGTTATGAATGAAAAATTGTGCTGTGATGTGATTTATATAGATTTAACTTCAGCATTTGACAGAGTCATACACAAAACACTGATCAATAAATTAGTACAGCTAGGTACAACTAGGTATTGATGTACTATTGATAAGATGAATAGCTGCATGGCAAGCATCACACACCAACTGGACAGATGAAATCCTTGGTTACAGTCAAGGTGTCCCACAGGGCTCTGTCTTAGGTCTTTACTTGTTTAGATTGTATCTTTCAGACCTTACTTTTTCATCTGAGGTGTTCTGCAGTCTATATGCTGACTACCTGAAATTGGGTAAACTGATTACAAGTGTTAACAGATAAGGCATGTATGCAAAATAATTTGACTAAATTGACCATTTGGGCAGAGGAAAATAATATGTTGATAAATACATCAAAAACTAAGCATATGAGATTTGGGAGATATAAACTGAAAAGTGAATATTTAATACAGCACACAGTGATTGAAACTGTAGACTCATTTAAGGACCTGGGTATATGGGTAGATTCAGCTATGAGTTTTTCTAATCATATCAACCAATTGGCTAATGATAGTTATAGAACTGTAGGTTGTATAAAAAGATTTATAAAGTCTAGGAAATCAAACATAATGAAGTCATTGTTTGTTAGTTACATTAGACCCAAACTTGAGTAGGGAATAACAGTATGGAAATCCTATAGGAAAACAAGCATGAATAAACTGGAAAGAGTACAGTGGAAATATACCATGGGCATCCATGGATGTGAAAATCTAAGTTATTATAAAAGACTAAAATATCTGAACTTGTACAGTGTCTCTTACAGATATTTAAGAGGAGATCTTATTCAGGTATATAGGGCATTTAGGGACAACTACCTCTGGGAATGTTTGGGGTTATCAAAAAATACTAGGGAATCATCAGATAACATATGTAGAAGATTCTATAGGAATGAAAAGTGTACTAATTGGTTCTCTGACAGAGTAGTTGATGCTTGGAACAGATTACCAAATTACATTAAAGCAAGTACTAGTTTAGATATTTTAAAGAACAGCCTGGACATTTATTATGGGAACAAGTGTTTTGGTATATTGGCAAGCTAGACGGGCATTAATGTCCATGCTTGAAATATTTGCATGTATGTATGTATGTATATAATTGCAGGTGATTTCAATCAAGGTGACTTGAAATCCATACTACAACTTTACCATCAAAATGTGAACTTTGCAACAAGAGGGGTGAACACTCTGGATAAGGTGTACACAAATGTAAAACTGGCCTACAGATCAGTACCTTATCCACATCTGGACAACGCAGACCATCTGGTCATCATGCTGCTTCCTACATATACACCACTGCTGAAAAGGGGCAAATCTACAGCCAAACAAGTAAGGATATGGCCTGAGGGATCAGTCTTGGCACTACAGGACTTTTTTGAATGTACAAACTGGTCAGTGTTTAGAGATGCAGCTGTAAAGAACTGCCATACTGACCTGGAGGGGTATACAGAATCTGTAATGGCCTTTATTTCAAAATGTGTTGATGACGTAACTGCCCATCACACCACACACCACACATAGTCCACACACCTGTGTCTCACAGCCATGAAGGCCTAAACATAAACCCAACATATTAGTCATAGGAGACTCCATTGTAAGACATACAGATGTGCCCCTCACCAGGCTGGGAAAGGAGAAAGTCGCAGTTAGTTATTTGTCGGGTGCCAGAATCTGCCATATCAGACATGCCCTCAAGTCTCTCAACAGGTACTGTTGTGACTCTGTCATAGTCCATGTTGGAGTGAATGACTTGAGATGTACCTCCCTGGAGTATATGAAGAGAGACATGATCGAGCTCGCTGAGTATGTGTCCCAGGCAGGTATGTCCCTAGCCTTAAACAGCATTCTACCATCACCCAGAATGATGCCTCAATACAAAAAGAAAATGATTGACTTTAACAACCGGCTTAGTTTCTGGTGTCATTCAGTGGGGATCCTGTACCTGACAGCCTGGGATGACATGACTGACAAGCCACAATGCTATGCCAGGGATGGCCTGCATCTGTCTCCCTTGGGCTTCAGGCTTCCGGCAATGACTCTTGCCTCCCCCATAATCCCTTTTTTAGGCAACACCATGAGGTCAAAACTACCAACATGAAAATTTCATCAAAACATATATTAAAGGTCATGCTGCTAAATACTAGGAGTCTAAACATGAAACTGCACTCATTGCAAGCATTCTTAACCCTGGAAGAAGCTGACATTTGTGCAGTCACAGAACCCTGGTTCAAAGCTGTGGAGAGCATCCCAGCCATACCAGGTTACTCATCCTATCATTCATTCAGACCCCAAGCTGTGGGCAGCAAAACAAAAGGAAGTGGAGTTGCAATATATATAATAGACATACACAACTCTAGGCTGGTCAGACAGTATGATGCACAAGAAATACTCCAGGTGCAGTTAACAATTGACAATACCCCTATTCAAATCATAGCTAGCTACAAGCCTCCAACTCTGACTCAAGATGCCCACTCCACCTAGCTGGACCTCTTCAAATCTATCAAGATTCAACCGTTTATCCTGATCCTGTGTGGCTTTAACTATCCAACCATAGATTGGAAGAAATACTCATGACAAAACACAAATACCCAGAGATTCCTTGATTTCATCAATGTAAATGCCTTGGATCAGTTGGTTGACACCCCCACAAGAGTGGAAAATATCTTGGACTTGGTATTAACCAACACGAGTAACCACGGCAGCATCCCTACAGAGTCATCATCCCTGGTAAGATCCGACCACAAAGCAGTCACTTTCTAAGTCATCATCTTCCCTGACCCCCCCCCCCCCCCCCAGCTAGAGTCAAACAAAAAAACTCTCCAAAGATGATTACAACCTCCTGAGGGAAGGTGTAAACAGCTTTGCAGCCCCTTCCCCCTCCATAGGAACTGGTACATATGTCCAAACCTACAGCAAAGTACTATATGAGCATTTATATCACTGCATGGAATCAAGAATACCAGACAGGATGAAATCATCCTCCTCAAGGAAGAGTGAACCTGCCTGGTGGACATCTACAATAAATAAATTCTATAATAAAAGGAAAAAATTGCTGTCCAGGACCAAGAAGGAGCAGGTGTCTAACTGGAAGCAATCTCTCCTTAACTTGAACAAGCAAATAAGAGCACTAGTGAAATCCTCCAAAGCAAACTTTGAGTCCAAACTGGCCATATCTACTAAAGGCAATCATAAGGCTTTCTTCACATATGTCTGCAGTCTCAAGGGAAGCACTCAGATCTGGTCAGAATTGGTGGTCAAGGACACCACATACACACCCTGTAGATATAGCCAACCTGCTGGCAGACAGGTTCAGTGAAAACTTCACTCCTCTGTCCCCCCATCAGTAAAACAGGACATCCCCAGTACCTGCCACCTCTCCTTATCTATCTCTAGGGAGCAAGTCATCACTGCCCTCTCAAAGGCAAAAAATACAGCCTCCATGGGACCCGATAACATCCCAGGCTGCATCCTACATGAACTCAGGCAGGAACTTGCAGCACCATTGGGCACCCAATTCATCCAAAGCCTGAGTGGCTTTGTCCTAGCCAAGTGGAGGACAGCTACTGTCATCCCTTTGCACAAAGGTGGAGTGTCAACTGATCCAGGAAATTATAGACCCATCAGCCTAACTAGCCTGATCTGCAAGACCATGGAGGAGATTATCATGGACCTCATAAACAAGGACATTGGCAACCTCCAGACACTTGATCCCACACAGTTTGGTTCTGTCAAGGGGAGGTCATGCCTGTTAAATTTGGTCGATTTCTTTGAGACAATCACCGAGGCCATCTACCGTGACCTGGCCAAGGCCTTTGATATTATTCCCCACTCAGGTATAATAGATAAACTCTCTCAACTAGGTATCAAGCCATATGTTACCAGATGGGTAGCAAACTGACTCACTGATAGAACCCACCTAGTCAAAATAGGGAAAGCCACCTCAAGTAGTCAACCCGTAACAAGAGGTGTACCCCAGGGATCAGTCTTGGGGCCTCTGCTGTTTGGGATATAATTCTCAGAGGTGCAGGCCAAATCTAGTGGGCTATGGCTGATCAAGTTTGCAGATGACTGCAAGCTGAGTGCTGTCATCAATTTCCCTACTGATGTGGACATCTTCCAAGAGGGTCTCACCCAAACAAATGACTGGTGCCAGAAACATGGCCTTAAACTGAATGCCAAAAAATGCATCATTATCCCTTTTGGGGAGAATGACATCCCCACAAATTATCACAATACATAATAAGTCACTAAGCATGCAATCAGTCATGAGGGACTTGGGAACCCAGGTTGATAGCAAACTGATTTTTGACCACTATATTTCCTCCATTGTGCGGAAAGCTTTCTACATGGCCCACCTCATTAGTAAGGGTATCTCATCCAAGGACAAGGTGGTCATAACATCCTTGTATTCTTCCCTTATAAGGCCGATTATTGAAAGCAGTGCCCCTTTCAGCATGTACCTCACAAAGCATATGCAGCAGCTGGAAAAACTACAGATATTCCTCACCCAGAAAATCCATGGCCTCAAGCATCTACCCTACACAGACAGGCTAAAAGCCCTGACCCTCAGCTCAGTCTCCTACAGACTCCTCAGAGGTGACCTCTGTCTGGCATACAAAGCAATCTCAGACCTTGACCTGATGGGATTGCTGCATATCTGCAAGTCAAGCTACACTTGAGTAACCCGCACATGTGACCTAAACCTAGTCTGTGACATCAATAGGATTTGTTGGGGAGACAGATTTGTGTCCCAGAGACTCCCCCTTTTGTGGCATAGACTCCCTCTCCACGTAAAGCAGAGTACCTCATTAACCCCTTTTAAGCGTAACCTGGATAACTGGATGGGGAACAAAAAATACACCCCTGGGATTCCACATATGTCCCTGCTGGACATTGGCATAGGGTGCTGACTTGTTGGAACATGGGCTAAATTCTTGGCTAGGTTTGTAAGGGCCTCAGAACCAATAGCCTAGTAACTTCCTATGATCCTATGATCAAATGTATCACCATGCATCAAAAACCCTGGCTATCTGGTGAAGTTTATGATCTCCTAAAGGCACAAAATGCTGCATTTAAATCAAAAGACAAGGATGCCCTAAGAGAGGCCACAGGAAATCTGAGTAGAGGTATAAAGGAGGGTAAGGGACATATGGAAGTAAAATTCAGGGATACTTCTCTGACTAAAGGGACTCTAGGCATCTTTGGCAAGGCATTCAAGCCATAACCAGCTACAGGCCTGCATCCTCCCCATGTGATGAAAGCACAGAATTTCAAACAAACTAAACACCTACTTCAGCAGATTTGATATGGACAACAACACTGTGCCAAATAAGCTCCCTGTCAAACAGGGTGAGGAGGTGCTATGTCTAAGAGCATCTAATGTTCTGAAGACCCTGAGGTAAGTAAAGCAGCTGGTCCTGATAATATTATGGGAAGGATTCTAAGAGACTGTGCTACCCAACTGTCCACTGTACTAACAGATATATTCAACACATCCCTACAATTAGCTATTGTACCCAATTGCTTCAAAAATATGACAATCAATCTCTTACCCAAAAATCCCAACCAACAAGCCTAAATAATTATTGGCCAGTTGCTCTTACGTCAACAGTAATGAAGTGTTTTGAGGAGTTCATCAAGAACCACATCTCTTCAAGCCTACGTGCAACACTGAATACATTACAGTTTACTTATAGATCTAACCGCTGCACGGCTGATGCAATAGTTATAGCACTTCATGAATCCTTAGCACATCTATAGAACAAGAATTGCTATGTCAGAATGCTGCTCATTGATTTTAGTACTGCCTTTAACACTGTCATCCCCCATAATCTGAAATCGAAGTTGATCCAGCTGGGCATCAACACCCCCCTTTTGTATCTGGATACTGGACTTTTTCATCAACAGTCCCCAGAAAGTATGTGTGGGAAATAACAGTTCAATCAGTATTACATTGAGCACAGGTGCTGCATCCTGAGTCCTCTGCTGTTCACCTTGTTGACTCACGACTGCATGGCCAAGCATGAATCCAACAAAATCATCAAGTTTGCGGATGATACCACTGTCGTAGGTCTTGTCAGAAATGGTGAGGAAAGAGCCTACAGGGATGAAGTGGAGCATCTGATAGGATGGTGCAACTGCAACAATCTGGCCTTAAATGTAAGCAAGACCAAAGAATTAATAGTGGACTTCAGGAGGACTCAAGAGATAAATCAACCACTGGAAAGTAAGGAGGTGGCAGTGGAAAGAGTCAAAAACACCAAGTTCCTAGGGGTGCACACCTCAGATGACCTATCCTTGTCGACTCATATTAGCCACACAGTGAAGAAGGCAAAACAACGTCTACACTTCCTATGGAAAATGAGAAAGGTAAACCTGTCTCAGTCCATCCTCAAAGCCTTCTAGAGGGGGACCATTGAGAGCATCCTCTCAAATAACATCATAGTTTGGTATGGGAACTGCAAAGCATTTGACTGCAAGGCTCTCCTGAGGGTGGTGAGGACAGCGGAAAACGTCATTGATTCCTTCCTCCCATCCATGGATGATCTGCATGAGACTCAGCTTGTGGGAAGGGCTAGGAAGATAATCAATGATCCCACTCACCCTGCCCATGGCATGTACTTCCAGCTTTCCTTGGCAAGCGGTATTGTAGCTTACACTGCAAAACATCTAGACTGAACAGGAGCTTCTTTCCTTTATCCATTAGGCTGCTGAACTTAAATGCCAGGCATGACAATGAATAATTGGATCAATATGCCACTTGCTATGAAGTATCAGCTGTAGTAATCACTCTGGCAAAATGCATCAATAACTGGTACATACATTTAGCCTGATTTCTTATGCTATTACTTCTTGAATGTGCAATAATCAGGAGTGATTCACCACTACATACATGTGTAATATGAACATCAGAATATATCATACTATAACTGATGAAGTGCAATATTCTAAGCATTCACAATGTGAAGTCATAGTCTTGTATTACCTACTAGTATAATACTAATGTCCTCCTGTCCAATTGTGTTGTTAATATTTTAGTTATTACTGTATGTGTATTAGTCTTACTGTCATTCAAACTATGTGTTCATTGTTATGTCTTGCACAGGGACCAAAGCAATGTAATTTCATTCAGCTTGCACTACTGTGTATATCTGATCGACAATAAAGTTTACTTTGACTTTATTGGCTAGGCTTGTAGAGGTTCTTGTGCCATTAGCCTAGTAATCTCCTATGACTTATGAACATGCATCTCATACATTACACTCATTTTGCCTCTTATGGTAAAAATGCATTCTTTTCCAGAAATAGAAGTCTAGTTTCCTGTCTGGAGATGAACCATTTAGAATATGATTTTATGTTGCTGTGAAAAAAATACCCTGTGAAATAATTGGAATATCATGATTAATATAAATGCATTAAAATGCTGTCCCTTAAAAATAAATTATGGTTTATAATTTACAGAGTTAAATTACAGTTTCTTACATTCCAAAATAAAGTTGTTAACATTTTATCTGATGAAACATCCATCCCATTAATTCTCTGAATCCACACACAATCCAATGCTGCTACCACAACTCGAAGCTCATGTTTAATTACTTTTTCATAAAAACAGAAGAAAATCTATCAAGTTGATGTCACCAGTACACAAACTTATGGAATACCTATAGGATAAAGAATTTCAAGTAACCTCATACCATACAATTTGTTTCACCAGGATATCTGACCCAAGTTATAAGGATAAGATCTTGTATGTCTAACATGTTGGAATTTTATGACATTCTCTTCTGTGACCTTCACACTTGGTTTCATGCAGAAATTTTACTTCGATACTGAAACTGCTTTTATTATTATTCTACCACAAAAGGATGTGAACATGTTATTTGCTTCATAAGTCAGCCTCTCCTGAATAAGTTGGATCTAAACATTGCTAGTGATCTTCTATATCATTTGTCTTGGTAAGGCGTACCCTGTCCAACCAATGAGGACCTCATAGGGCCCCAGATCACTAGTGAGAACCATTTTCTTTCATATATTTATTAATGATACAACTGAATGAACCAAGTGTCAGATTAGCTTTTTCAGTGATGATGGAATGTCAGGTGGGTTGAGTGGCTTTGATGCTGAATGAAGGTCACTTTAGCCTAATTTGGGCACCCTTCACTGCTGAAGACTGACCACAGCTTAAACAGATGCTTTGCCTTGGCAAAAGGATGTTTAACTGTGCTGCCTTTTCAGTACCTGTCACTGATGAAATATAGTATTCATGTGTTTTGGTCAGCCATGCAGCATAGATGTACTCATAAGGATGCCTTAAACTATCCCATGGTAGGCTTATGCATTAGTCCATTGTTTGTATTTTAATGTTAAAATCTTTTGACAAATTTTCAGAGTGCACAAGTACTGATTTTAAGGTTTCTGTCCTCAGAATGGTGTCTGATAGCGAATGCTGCTACTGATAAGACAGCAGGACTCTTTGCTTAGGAAACAGCTCTGTTCCAACCCCTTTTCAATTAATATGCCCACTTCTGGAGACTGTAAGCTAAAAAATACACCCGGCAATTAAGAGTTAAGGGCTTATGGAAAAATACAAATTTTCTAAAATGTTCTAAAGAATGTAATACCTAAGCATAGCTCTCAATCTCTCAGCACAAGAAATCTGGACAAAGACTAAAATAATGGGTGACAAAAGCCCCCAAAATAGGACAGAATTTAAACATTGCTCTTATAAATGAAGAAAGTTGCTAAAAAGACAGTATTTGTGTTTCCATTGATTTTCTGAAGGGTACAATGTTTGAAACTCAAATGTGCATCATTATTTAGTGACTTAAATCCTCAGTGATTTTAGAAAATCACAAATTTTATGAGGAACACACCAAAAATATAAGCCACAAGTCTGGACATTCTGTGAAAATCTGTACAGTTGAAAGGTATGCTAAGGATTTTATTCAAAGACTGGCAGTAGATTTCCATGTTATAAACTGTATGAATTCCAATGTGACTGAAATCCAAGGATTCACACAAGAATTTGAATCTTGCTTTTTTCTGCTTCACTGTCTTACTCATAATTAAACTTTGAGGTCATTGCACCTCGGAGAAAGGGACCTTTCCATTCATTGACCTTGCTTAAAATGAGTACATTTTATACCTTTCAGTGGTCACAACAAAATACGTCTTAACTTTTGCTAGGCAGAACAAAATAAGGAGATCAAAGGAATGGCGGGTAGGGATTATAAAGCACTCCTGGCGGGTAGGGATTATAAAGCACTCCTGGCGGGTAGGGATTATAAAGCACTCCCTTGTAGTGCAATGTATTTTTCTCATTCACACATAATGAAGTGGAGTTATGCAGTTTAATATATTTCTGATACACTGAACTCTGTGTCACTGTCTAAATGAACAGATGCCCAAAGTTGGTTAGCAAACTATATCACTTCTTGTTCTCTAAAAGTTTTCAAAAGACTTGGTTAGTCTGCCTGTCGGAGCTGATCTTTTTCAGAAGCAGTACTTAGATTGTTATTACACTCTCACAGTGGCATGCACAGGGTTAATAATATGATAAAATATTTGATTTAACAGGCTGTATTCAGCATGTGAACAGTTTATCTTGATTTTGAGCCTTTCAACTAGTGTAGATATAATTTTCTGTATATGTTAATTGGTGCATTTAATCACCTGTTGTTTTAATATGTGCATTTTTTACATGCTAACTTCTAATATTATATTTGCAATGTTAGTATTATAAATGCATACAGAAAGCAGAAAGTAAGAAATAAACCTCCTTAGACAAGGTAGAAAATAGCACCCAAAGAGGTGGCCCATTTTCACAAGTCATTCTATACAAAATGGATACCGAATTTATAACATTATAAGCAAGGAAAGCTTAGGGTGCAATAGAGTCATACTTTTCATTAATAGTGCATTCATAATCCCATACCCAACAAGCAAAGCTCTAAAACAAACTTGGGGCAAGAACTACCAATGCTCTAAAGTGAGATTGTGAAATATCAGTGGACAAATGAAACAGTAAAGTCAAATGTTGGTGTAATATACTTTTAAAGCCCTCACACTTCTTTTACTTACACTAATGCAAAGTTAAATCTACCCATTCTTGATCTCAAAAATGCATATTACAGGAATCGGCGGACATGAGTTCCGCTGTGGCGACCCCTAACCGGGAAAAGCCGAAAGACAACAACAACTGTTTTGTAGTTGGTGTTTATTGTTAGTGTCCTGAATTATTCCTGCCAACCAACACATGAGCTAAAATCATTATTTTGCTGTTCTACAGGTGTGCATATATCCAAGATTCGTTCAGCTATCCATTTTTATTTTTTCATAACAGGTAGTGGTCACTGCATACATTGCTGGTATGAGATGTCAGCAGCCTTACACATGGTAGAATAAAATATAGTGACGGGTAATAGTCGCCTCATATTGTTTTGGTTAATACTAAGAAAGCTATGATCCAGTGCAATATCACCTCAAACTTTGGAAGTGGTAGGACTCTAGAATTTATAGCAAATCACCTCACATCGACTTGACATGGGCAGTGGAATTTTAATTACATCATCTAGTGCATGTATAAGTAATGCCACATTAAAAGCAATGTGTAAGAGCCACATCATACTGTCTTGATATGAGTACCAGAAGTGATGTTTACACTATAAAATTATTGTGCTGTTATGAATACAAAGCTGTGGTTAAAGGGAGGTGGGCACGTCATAAGCACCTACAGCTGGTAGTAGGAATTTTTGGTGCACGGTGTCAGTCATCTCAGAACACACTAGTAGCAGTACTGAAAGCTGTTAATGCAGGGTAACATAAAATCATAATTTTATGTATTTCTATAATTACCCTTAAAATTACCACAATAGGAAAAAATCTCCATAATCGTCAATCAAACAAAACTCAAGTGCTATGTATGTCTCATCACCATAGGCATCTGTCCAATTGTTCAGCAATGAATTGTATAAAAGACTTGGTTTATAGACTAGGAGTGTAAAGGTGATGCATAAGTACTGTATGGATGGTGCATTAATTTGACATGTTCCATAGAGTGTTAGGGAAGAAAGTAGTTTCACAGACAGTGCAGTAAACAAAAGTAATGAGAAAACGGAGAGAATCTGCCGTGTGCCTGGTGCTGAGTGAAGGTACGTGAGTAATACGGACAAACTCCAAAACATGTGCTCTTTCTGAAATCGCAGTGGGCATTCCAGAATTAGAATTAAAGTATTTCTTGTGTACCAGCTGCATGGAGCTTCACCTGCAAACATTGTGTGAGCTGTTTGAATCTATAATGAGCTGGGCTTATATGCATGTGTTTGTGCTGGATGAATATTGGGGTGTTTTGTAATTGCTGTGTGGATTTTGATGGGAGGAAGATTGGGAACGTTCATGCAAAGGGAATAGTACCAATTCTTTCACTCACACATCTGTAACATTTCAGCTAACCTTCTGAGTTTCCCAATCTCTAAACAAAAAAAAAAACTTGTCATTTTTGACTGCTCCCATTTGTCATCACATTGTAATGCTTGGGCTCTCTTCACTGCTTACAATAGTTGCTCTCCTTTGGTGTTTCTCAAAAGGCACTGACCATGGGGCTAAGTACTGTGACATCCCAGTATCTTAGTTGGGGGGATTGCACACATCTGCATCAAAGTTTGCAAGAAGAAAGAATGCTGGCAACAGCTAACTTATGCAACACGTGGGTGACTGGTGTTTGAATTGCTCTATAACAGCATGCTATGCACAGTACTTTAAGGCACACAGCAAGGATATTAGAGAGTTGCAGCTGCCCAGATGTATTACACAACAGGACGGACAAACAGCTTAATCTGCTCCAAAAACTTACTGTTGTGTCTCAACAAAACTGTATTGAAATGTGCAGTTCTGAATGTCCCAAAATACAGGACGTATAAAGGGCATTTATGTGCATGGATTGCACAACAGGTCATAGTCTGATTTACATGTTTCCCTTGACCCGCGGTGGTGGTGCTGCGGTAGCATTGTCACCTCACAGTAAGACACTGTCCGGTTCAATTCTCAGCTACAGCGTCTTCTGCGTGGAGACATGCGTGAATGGGCATACCTTTGTTGAAGGTTGTGTGTCAGGGCTGGTAACTCGGCATGTAAAAATCAACTACAAATCATTAGCGGACCGGAGCTCCACTGTGGCGACCCCTAACTGGGAAAAGCCAAAAGACACAACATTATAGTCAGGGGAAAAAAAATCCAGTTCCACTTTCCATGTTCATGTATTCATTTTTACCATAGACATACTCCAAGATTAAGTTTTGAAATCAATCTCATCATATAAATTTTCCTAGAAATTAATTTCTCCCATGCTGTGCTTTAGATACCATAGTGTGAAAATAATCATTCCATGGTCTGGCATATGGTAGCCAGTACAAATTCATAACACTCAAAACATATTCATTCATTTGTAAAGAGCCATGTAAAATGGAATTCCACAGCATATTCTAGTAATATGCAAAAGTAAAAAAATATTAGTATTTCAGAAACAACAAACCTTTTAAAGTATTAATATACTTACTAACTGTGCAAATTAATAACTATCTGACTGTAAAAATGCCTGCAATGTCAGTCCCTGTATTCCCATGGTATATGCCATGTCAGTCCTTGTATTACCATAGTACATATCCTCCTCCTCCACAGTAAACATTTTAAAATATAGTATCAACTTGCCTTTATTTTGCAAATGTATAAATAATGCAGGGAAATCCCAGAGTGTCACTGCTAGTGCTCATGGTGCATTACAAAAGCTCTGATTTCTCTGAGCTGTCACAAATTCCATGACGTTGTTGTTGTTTGTCTTTCGGCTTTTTCCCGGTAAGGGGTCACCACAGCGGAACTCCGGTCCGCTAATGACTGGCAGTAAATTTTTACGAATGACGTGTTACTCAGTAAATCCTTTACCCATTTACCGGTGATGCTTTATTCTCATTGGTCATCAGCCCACTTCTATGTCACCACTTTTCCAAATTGATTTTCGGTCTGCATTACACTGATAGCTGGGCACCCTAATGAGCCCTTTTGCTATTATTTACTAAATTTGCTTCTAAGAAACACTCCCTACCCTTAATCTCTCTGGCATTTTGCCATATCATGAGTCATGCCCTCAGACATCATTCACTACACTGTCTAAGTTCAGTTTGTGTGCTTTTATGAGGGATGCATTGTATCTGGTGTCAATGGAATGTGCTTTTAATGATGGATGCATTGTACCTGGTGTCGATGGGATGTCATAGTAAAAATGTATCAAGTTGCTGACATCATGACCTTATACAGTATGAAGGTCAGCCATTTTCTCTTCTATTGTTTTAGCCCTTGCTGTATTGATGGAGTATATAATAAACCACATTTTTGTGCCAGCTTTTCAAATCTTTTCACAGTCAGTTAACAGCTCTCCCAGTTCCCTGATGACAGTCTGTTTGTTGGTCACATAACCGTCTTTTATACAGAAAAGGGAAGCTGTTAGACTTTCTATGTATTTTCACCTTCTTTCAGCACTCCATTGACACAGTTTGTTTCAGAGCAAGGCTTGAACTTTTTAAAGAGTAATCCAGTTGCTAAGACATCAAACTGTCATTCACAAAACTATACTTAAAGGAAATAGAGACCGTTTGTACTATCATGGGACATGTTATGCTGTATTCAAGGTAGCACCGAGGTAAGTGGTGAGAAACTATCATGCTTGCATTGTATTGATATTCTTAACAGTAGTTATATAGTGTACCATGCCATCAGTGCATGCAGCTAAATAGGAGTTTCATTGCACATGGACTAAATACCTGGTGTGGTGTGCATTCACTGAAATTAACTGACAGGATACCAGGGAGAAATGCGAGACATTAGTGATAGACAATCAAAAGTGTAATTGCTAATGCCGAGATGATGCAATTTGTTTAATACTACCAAGATTGAATTATCAGTAACAAAACTATGAGTACACAAGTTTCAGAATAATTAAGGAGGATGATGGGGGTTGGGGGTAAGATGGCTAACCCCCCACCAAAAATGCTTTGAGTATTACAGCAAATTCTGAAATCTGACATGTAAATTTAATTTCACTATTTTGTCGTCACATGAGTGATCATCATGTGTGTATCATATTTATGTCGTGGAGAACAGTTAACTGTTCCTGTATATCAAGTTAGGATATAGACAAACATTGCTTCTTTAACAGAGAAATGTGCTAGTTTGATCTTAATCCCTCAGCCACCTTTACCATTTATGCAATATACTTGAGTTTTAGATTTGGATCAAGACCCTGCAGAATTATACATGCAAAGCCTTATTTTCTGCAAAGAGACTACAGTTTTCACATATGGTCAGAAGATGTCAGCAGAGAAACATGTTTTCAGCCACTGGAGCCTGCAGACAACAATGCTTTCTACTCAGACACGCATACTCAAACACCCACACACGCATATGAGATTACAACAGAATCATGTAACTTTTCTCATAAAAAATAATTTTTCAGTAAAAGAAGAGCAAGAACCCAAATCATGGGTAGATGAGTGACATTATGAATTTCTTACCTTAAATATACAACAGCTAAGATGCACTGTTTCCTCCATTTGCCACAAAAATTTGTGAAACAGTAAACAGAGCTGTGGCCTTAGGTGAACTGGTGGCCAAGATGAAGGGGTCAGTGGCACCCTGTGCTGCCCACTATCCCACAAACATCATCGGTGCGTCCCCTCTATCCTGGTCTTCCCACACCATACAGATTACTGTTTACTTCCTTTTTCCTCACAGTTTGTCTTACTCTTCATTTTTTCCTGCATTTATTCATTGAACACACTAAGTAAACAAGACTGCTCTCTGCTGACTCTGTAGGAGACAACTGCCTGGGGTTGGGGGTCACATTGCATCATAATATATCTCTGGAGGAGGATACAGTGAGAAGGCAAAGCATATAGGAATATAATGAAGGGAAAATGACAATAGAAAGATATAACTAAAAGAAACTAAGTGGTTAAACACAACAGAAGAATAATCAGTCAGTAGGAATCATTCAATACACACTGTATTTAATTACTGCAAAAGCAGTAAACCAGTAGCAGTCAATCAATACAGTGCGTATTCAAAGACCCTAAAGTATATAGAACTATAAAAGAACTGAACAAAGTGAAGTGTGTTAAAATGGGACGGAGAACTGGTGAGAGTGGGATTCAGGTGTCCTGGTGTGAGGTAGTACTGTGGTTTGGGCAGGTGTGAACACAGAATTTTTTATTTTTTTTGGGGGGGGTGTAGACCAAGTTCCAGAACATGGCAACTTCTATCCCACGAATACATTTTTAGACAACACACCTTTCCGATACTTAAAACATCATGTCAAACACTGTTGAAAAAATGTAACAAAATATATAATATAATAATATAACAGAGCATAATTTAGTTTATGTTTAAAATTCCAGCCACTAACACTGACTTCATAAAAGTGTTCAGTGTTGTTTTATGTGGCAAATGCCTGGATACACCTTTGGACTTGGGGAGCTCAAGAACTGAGGTGGGACCACAGCCTGCAGGAGCGCTGGAAACTGAAAATAATGCACTGTGAAGCTAAGAGCATGCATCAGCTGTAGGCAGGAGATCAGTAAGGTAAGAACTGCATAGACAGGGTGCAAGGATTCAGGAGGGAGAGTAGGAAGAAGGGCCGAGTTGAAGCAGGAGGAGGAAGACAAACAATTAAGAGGTAGAGATGATATGACTGAAGAGAAGCAGTGCAGCATTGAAGGAGGCCAGGCAAAGTAAGCAGGCAGTCCAAGCCAGGAGTCAGTAAATGCACAGGATGTGGGAGAGGTGGGAGAGGTCAATAAGCATGCAATAGATTGAATTAAAAAGGAGAAAAGCATGCAAACATAGAGGAAGAGTGGATGGCTGGAGTGTTGGGTAATATAGCAACAAAGCGGGGGTGGGCTCCACTGTCAGGTAACAGAAGAAGGAGAAATGGGAAAAGATCACTTCAAAAGTGATGCAGGTATGATCAATCAGCAGAGGAAATGTGTGCAGGAAAGCTATCACCCTCAACATGGGAATGACTACTATACGTACAGCAGTTAACTGGATGGAATGGGTTCTAGCAATCATGTTCTCTATCACAAGGAATGTCAGGTGAACAAGCAGGTGACAGCGATAACTACCTTGCTCTGAGATTAAACTGGATAATGGAAGAAAGTGAGACAGATTCTTAACAATGTCAGTTCTCTCTGGTTAGGGCAGCCTTGCTGAAATTTGGGACTATAAAGGTGCATCAGTGTGATTATACCACTAAAATGAGAGAGGGTCAGACTGAACGTAATTAAGCAGGATGACACAAGTGGACAAAGAAGAAGATGGAAGGCACAAAGATAGCAGAAAGCTGAAAATGACCCATGAACAAAGGAATGAATCAGAAATTAAAATTTAATCATAATGGTGACATGACTGGATGCCAATGCAGAGAATACAACAGATAAGACTGGTAGTGTGGGATGGAGTTATTCTCAGTAATATCGGGAGTTAGTTCAAGAAAATGAGGGCATTTCCTGCATAGAAACATGATGGGGAGACAGTGTGGTAGAAACCCTGACAAATGATTTAATGGCAGGCTGATAATTATTTGAACAGGATTAAAAAGGTCAGGAATAACAGTTTGCATTAGCACAGCAGGAGCTTTTCCAGAACTTGAGGACAGAGGATCAAATCAGGGAAGAAAGGAACCTAAACGATTATCAAAATTCAGTAATATAACAGTTGCACTAAACACAAAAAAAGGTTGATAGCTTTTGAGTTACAGTATAACAACAACTGGTTGCTCCAAGGAGATGATGAGGAACTGGAAAAGTATAGATAATGCCCTGGGCAGAAAAAAATAAATGATATTCTGGGAAATTTTAATCTCTTAGAAGTAGATTGGTTCATTCCTGCATCCTAATAAGACAGTGTAGGACGGTACTAGACCAGAAGAAAGTTGGATAAAATTCTTGGTGTTACATTTACCAAGAATGATGGATTAAAGATGTTTCTTAGTGCCACTGGCCAACAGTGACCATGTGTTGGTATGGTTCACAACACGCAAAGTAAACAAAAAAGAAAAACAAAACTGGTGTCTACCACTATAAAAATGCATAATATATTAAACTAGGCAATGTCATGAAAGTCAAATGGGAGATGAGACAAGTATACAGAAAAAGCAACATGTGGGCCACAGCTATGGTAAAGTACTAGATTAAAAGAGCAAGACAAGAAGAGAGAGGTCAAGGTGGTTCAAGAGAAAGGTTAGGATAATTATTAATTTTTTTTATTTATTACAAAGGAAAAGGCATTTCATGACTAAAAAAAGACTGAGGAATGCAATTCAAGCAGGAATGATAGAAAGACCGAAAACTGTATGAAGAAAAGTAAAATCAAATAAATATAGACATCTGGTAGTACTAGCAGTAGTAAAGGTTTATTTAGGTACATAAGAGAAAAAGAGGGACAAAACACATCTATAGGGACTGCTTGAGCAGCGGAATTAGTACAATGGGGTTGGGAAAAGGAAGAAATTATTTAATTCTTCCTCTGTCGATACAAACATGAAGAGTGCCAGCTTAGGAGGTACTTGACTGATAGTTACATATCAAGGGAATTTGTAGAAAAGAGTCACTGTTAAGGGAAGACACAGTGTAGGGCTTTGACAGCATACCTCACTGCATCTTAAGGAACCTGCACAATGTATTTAAAGATCCCTCAACAAAGCTCTTCAACAGTACTAGGAATCTGAGACTGAATGGAAGCTATGGTTTGGCCACTCCACGAGGAGGGAACTACAAATGACCTGCAGGTCTGAGCTCCACAGCAGAGAAAATAATGGAAAAGATGCTTAAGGAAAGGCTAGTTGCTAATGTTCAGGCTAAGTACCAACATGGCTTTGTGGAAAACAGGTCACCTTCAGTCCAGCATGATTCATTTTTATGACTAGGTTACACTGGAGCATGAGAAAGGTAATATGGTCAGTGGTGTATAGCTTGACCTCAGTAAAGCTTTATTCTCTGTCCTTTAGAGAAGACTGATGGGCAGTATCAAGGGGCCTGGAGAAGGACAAAGGTTGGTGAAATGGGTGGAAGGGCAGTTTGGTAGCTGGAAGCAAAACGTAGTAGCTAGAAGGAAAAATAAACTGTTAGTGGAGTTTTGCATGTATCAGTCCTAAAGCCTATGCAGTTTGGTTGTTGTATATCTGATATGAAATCACAGAATAAAAGAACAGATGATACTAAAGTAGTACATATCATGGGGAATAGCAGACTAGGCCTTCACAAGGCGCTGAGGGGACTCAGAGTAAGATGAAAGTATCATCTAAGGGTTAATTCAGGAAGGTTATCTCACCTGGGCCTTTGGAATATCAGCTAGGAGAAATGACCCAGAAAGTGACAGACCAGGAAGAAGATTCAGTGTAATAACAGCAGCAACGAAGATCCAGACACGGAAACAGCTGCTGCAAAGGCCATTAACATGCTAGGCGGTATCTGTACGGGAGAGGATTCTACGCATAAAGAGGTTATATTATTCATCTCTGTATCCCAGGTCAGGTCCCAGATGGTGAAGGAGTGTTCTGTTCTGGGGTTCAAAAGGAATGAAGCCCAATGGGAATAAAACAAGGCTATGGGAGACAAATTACTTCTCACTTTAAGAGAAGCAAGGAAATTGAGACATGGTCCAGGTGGCCAAGACACTTATGGAACACATTGATATTTACATACCAAATCGGTCGAGGCCCGGGATAACAACGACCACCTCCTGCACTGTTAGCCAACAGGGTGCTGTTGGAAATTGGGCTACTGTTGGCTGAAGAAGAAGGAGAAGAGGGGAAAGGCATGCACGGAGGCAGGAGGAGAGGAAGAAAGTTAGGAGTGTGGATATGAGTGTAGGAAGTTTGAATGCTGGAAGTATGACTGGTAAAGGGAGAGAGCCAGCTGATATGATGGAGAGGACGAATGTTGACATATTGTGTGTGCAAGAGACCCCAGATGGAAAGGGAGTAAAGCCAGGTGTATTGGAGGTGGGTTCAAATTGTTCTACCATGGTATGGATGAGAGGAGAAATGGTGCAGGGGTTATCCTGAATTAACCATATGTCAAAAGTGTTTTGGAGGTGAAAAGCGTGTCAGATAGAGTGATGTTTATAAAAGTTGGAAATTGATGGGATGATGATGAATGTTGTTAGTGCATATGCTCCGCAAGTTGGGTGTGCGATGGATGAGAAGGAACATTTTTGGAGCGGTTAGATGAAGTGATGGAGAGTGTACCCAAGGGTGAGAAAGTGGTGATTGGAGCAGATATCAATGGGCATGCTGGTGAAGGGAACAGAGGGCATGAGGAGGTGATGAGTAGGTATGGTGTTAAGGAGAGGAATGCAGAAGGTCAGATGGTAGTGGATTTTTTGAAAAGGATGGACATGGCTGTGGTGAATATGAATTTTAATAAGAGGGAAGAGCATAGGGTAATGTTCAAGAGTTGAGGAAGATGCACACAGGTGGATTGCATCTTATGCAGGAGGGCCAGTTTGACAGAGGTTGGAGACTGCAAAGTGGTGACAGGGGAATATTAAGTTAGGCAGCATAGGATGATGGTCTGTAGGATGACGTCGCCGATCAAGAAGAGGAGGAGAAGAGTGGGGGCAGTGCTAAGGATGAAATGGTGCAAGTTGAAAAAGGATAACTGTGAGGTGGAGTTCAGGGAAGAGTTAAGACAAGCACTGGGTGGCAGTGAATGGCTACCAGATAGCTGGGCAGCCACAGTAGAGGTGGTAAGGGAGACAGCTAGAAAGGTGCTTGGTGTGACCTCTGGACAGAGGAAGGAAAACAAGGAGACCTGGTGGTAGAATGAGGAGGTACGGACAGTATACAGTGATAGAGGCTGACGAAGATGAATTGGGATTGTTAGAGAGATGAAGAACGTAGACAGGAGTACAGGGAGATGAGGCATATGGTGAAGAAAGAGGTGTTGAAGGCTAAGGATAAGGTGTATGGCAAGTTGTATGAAAGGTTGGGCACTAAGGAGGGAGAAAAGGACCTGTACCAATTGGCTAGACAGAGGGACCAAGCTGGGAAAGATGTGCAGCAGCTTAGAGTGATAAAGGATAATGAGGGAAACGTACTCACAAGCGAGGAGCGTGTGTTGAGCAGATGGAAAGAGTACTTTGGGGGTTGATGAATGAAGAGAATGAGAGGGAGAGAAGGTTGAATGATGTGCGGATAGTGAATCATGAAGTGCAATGGATTAGCAAGGAGGAAGTAAAGACAGCTATGAAGAGGATGAAGAATGGAAAGGCTGTTGGCCCAGATGACATACCTGTGGAAGCATGGAGGTGTTTGGGAGAGGTAGCAGTGGGGTTTTTAACTAGATTGTTTAACAAAATCTTGGAAAATGAGAGGATGCCTGAGGAGTATAGAAGAAGTGTACTGGTACCAATTTTTGAGAATAAGGGTGATGTGCAGAGCTGTAGTAATTAAGAGGGATAAAATCGATCAGCCACAGCATGAAGTTATGGGAAAGAGCAGTGGGAGCTAGGTTAAGAAGGGAGGTGATGATTAGTGAGCAGCAGTGTAGTTTCATGCCAGGAAAGAGCACTACAGATGCAATGTTTGCTCTGAAGGTGCTGATGGAGAAGTATAGAGAAGGTCAGAAGGAGCTGAATTGTATCTTTGTGGACTTACAGAAAGCATATGACAGGGTGCCTAGAGTGGAGTTGTGATACTGTATGAGGAAGTCGGAAGTGGCAAAGAAGTATGTAAGAGTGGTACAGGATATGTACGAGGGCAGTGTGAAAGTGTTGAAGTCTGCAGTAGGAGTGATGGATGCATTCAAGGTGGAGGTGGGATTACATCAATAATCAGCTCTGAGCCCTTTCTTATTTGCAATGGTGATGGACAGGTTGACAGATGAGATCAGGCAGGAGTCCTGTTGACTGTGATGTTTGCGGATGACATTGTGATCTGTAGTGAGAGTATGGAACAGGTTAAGGAGACCCTGGAGAGGTGGAGATATGCTCTAGAGAGGAAAGGAATGAAGGTAAGCAGGACTAAGACAGAATATATGTGTGTGAATGAGAGGGAGGATAGAGGAATGGTGAGGATGCAGGGAGTAGAGGTGACAAAGGTGGATGCATTTAAATACTTCAGATCAACAGTTTAGAGCAATGGTGAGTGTGGAAGAGAGGTAAAGAAGAGCGTAACAGGCAGGGTGGAGTGGATGGAGAAGAGTGTCAGGAGTGATTTGTGACAGACAGGTACCAGTCAGAGTGAAAGGAAAGTTCTACAAGAGGGTAGTCAGACCAGCTATGTTATATGGGTTGGAGACAGTGTCATTGACAAAAAGGCAGGAGTCAGAGCTGGATGTGGCAGAGTTAAAGATGTTAAGATTTGCACTGGGCATGAAGAGGATGGATAGGATTAGAAATTAGTACATTAGAGGGTCAGCTCAGGTTGGATGGTTTGGAAACAAAGCCAGAGAGGTGAGATTGCGTTATTCTGGACATGTGCTGAGGAGGGACGCTGCATATATTGGGAGAAGGATGCTAAGGATGGAGCTACCAGGTAAGAGGAAAAGAGGAAGGCCTAAGATAAGGTTTATGGATGTGTGAGAGAGGACATGCAGGTGGTTGGTGTGACAGAGCAAGATGTAGAGAAAAGGAAGAAGTGGCAACAGATGATCTGCTATGGTGACCCCAAATGGGAGGAGCCAAAAGAAAAAGAAGAAGAAGACGGAGAACTGTGATAAAATATAACCCTTGGGCAGGGGAGTAAAGGACATGCCTACCCAATTATTAGAACAAAACTCAGTACTGGCATTAGAATTTACTTTTTCAATGAAAAAAGTGTTTGATAAATTAAACTTGCTACCTTAGTGAGAAGAGGACAATAAGACCTCAGTCATTCATGAAGGCGCAGGATGAGCAGTGGGCTAAGAGAAGGGGGTATTGGAGACACATCTGAAAGAATTAGCAATAAAAATGGCAAGGATTAGTCAGGTTTGTCTTTTTCTGCTGTCACGTATCTGCGATGTAATATAAAATATGATGGCACAAGTTTCATACAAATCAAAGATTACCTGAATCAAATTTGTGGTGGTGCATGCCCTCAGTAAAAAAAAAAAACACTTCTTGCAAAACCATACTGAGAGCATTTGTGAAAAATAAAGTAAATGCAAGTGCTGCAATGACGTGGTCTAACAGATTATATGCTAGCTCTTGGGTTCCACTGTAATGTTGGTTCCATTCCAAACTTTTTAAATGACAAATATTCACAAATGGCTTGTTGGTAGTGAACCTTTTAGGTATGTATATAATTGTAAGCCAAAATAAACAATTTTATGCATGCTAGGATCTATAGTGAAAAAAAAAAAATCTGTTTACTGACAGAAGACTGTAGGCTCATCCAGTCTGCATAGACTGTGTTAATATTTATCCCCTCACTTGTTTCCATCCACATACACTTTGTGAACATATATTCTCTTCTATCTCCAACTTCCCCTTGTTTGTTTCCAGCTGTGCTATATCTGCCTGAATGCCTCTGTAGACTGTCTGAACCAGTCATTATCTGAAAGCATCCAGTATTGTTTATTTTTACCTCTGATTTTACTGTTTGTTGGAAGAAAGGAATAGATTTTAGGCAGACACACTCTAGGCCTCTCAAAGGGCTTAGATAGTTAGAACGAGCCTCAACTGTGAGCAAGAAGTGATCACTAGCTATTGTACTTATTCACATATAATGTAAAGAATATCTAGCATCTTAATATGACTGGCACGACAGGTCAGAATAACTTTGTAAAGTACTTACCTTTGTAAAATGTTAGCTCTTAATATTGACTTGCATATCATCTGTGTGATTTCTTCATACCGTTTGTCTTAAACTGTTTTAATTTTTATGAATTCTAGGATTACTGATTTAGATATTTTTTTTCTTTTTTTTTTACATTCTTTGTAATACAGTAGGGATTCTTTAAAAAAGTATGCAATTGTTGGTTTGCAAAAACAAGCATTTTATCCAGTGTAATGAATGCTGTGTGTGTGTGTGTGTGTGTGTGTGTGTGTGTGTGTGTGTGTGTGTGTGTGTGTGTGTGTGTGTGTGTGTGTCTATCACTTATCACAAGTGGTTGAAAAAAATAAACTGATCATATTTGATTTAATGATATTCATACATTTTACTCTCAGTCCTTGGGAAAAGGGCATATTCTGCAGCCCCAGGGAATGTCAGTTATCGCAAACTGTTGACCATCTGCATTGCCAACTAAAGTATATCGATAATACTAAGGTCAGTTTTACTTACACTTAACGAATAGCAGGTAAGTTATACATCTATATAAAGGCAACACATGATAACATTGGAGACTCAGGCCAAAAGCTGGATGATTTGTTTACTGCAATTGATAATAAATCTAGACTTGCTGAGGATGACTGCATTTGTGCAAGTGGCACAGCCTGGAAAACTCTTGCATATATCAATGGCTGGGTTGAAGAGATACATATTAGTCAAAGTGCCAATAAAACACATTTAGGAAAGGTAGTAATCTCTGTTAATAAAGATCACTCAATCTATATTTAACATGGTATTACAGATAACACCTTTGGAATTCTGGATAAAGAATACATCAATCTGTGTATTCAAAACATGTAGAAGAAAGGGAGAAGTTAACAAAATAACTAGAAAGAAAAAGTAATTGACTAATATATATAATGCTAAGAAAAGTATATTAAAATATGCTAGTTTGATATGTGATACCTAGATTATTTATTTTATTTATATTTGTTTACTATAGTAGAATACTGATAAAGAATAACCAATTACAGCCTCAGCCAAGGTTACATCACAATGTAACATATTAATGTCCGGTATACCATTACATGGAATTTAACTTGTGTGTGCCCACACTGAACATTTGACAAGCAATTTATATGTACATTTTCATAAGAATGGAGGTGGGAAATAGAATTATATTAAAGCAAGAACTAGTTTAGATACTTTTAAGAACTTGAACAATTATTCTTAATGGGGGTTACTGTTCTGGTATACTGGTATGCTAAAAGGGAATAATTGCTCATGCCTGAAATATGTATATGTATGTATGCATGTACCCATTCCAGTACTTGGTTACATGTATCTGCAATTGCTATCCTCTGTGAAGTATTTGCACACATCCAGGTAGTAATCAGTCCTGGTAATCTGCCTATATTCCCTCCCCTACCTATTTATCTATTTTCCTTATTCAGTATGATCCACATATA
The DNA here is from genome assembly GCF_019279795.1 of Protopterus annectens. NCBI lineage: Eukaryota > Metazoa > Chordata > Ceratodontiformes > Protopteridae > Protopterus > Protopterus annectens. The sequence continues at coordinate 332,811,660 of NC_056739.1, forward strand.
TCTCTGACATGACTTTGTGGAACCATTTTGTGTTCACCCCTCCCCATTTCCTCTGGTCTTTAGCTAAAAGATCCCTTCTCTTTTTCATATTCTTTCTTCTCCATCCTATGAACCACTTGGGTGGTTTCCCCTGAACTGCTTCCAGCAAGCTGATGTCCCTTGTGGTGTCAGAGCTATATAAACAATTAAAACATGATGTATTTTTCCTCTTATTTCAGACTGTTGTACATGCACTATTTTTAACTTTGTAAAATATGCAAGAGAATCTACACCATGGATCTACATGCATATGATGTTTTCACAGTGGCAGGAGAAGTGTTTTTTTTTTTTTTTATGTGATATAAAGAAAATGTGTGCAAAGGGTGTAGTTGAATTTCTAATTCTTCTTTGATGAAACACCCACACAAACAACAATTATGTCTAGGATTCAGACAGGAGGGCATCAGGGCATTATATGCAAGGGACTATTTTTTGAAGTGTAAATGTGACTTATTTTTCTCCTAAGCCTAGAAATCGAAGGCTATAAAATGCAATTATAGTGTTATTCTAAGAGGCTGCAGGCCAGAGCTAGGAAAGCAGTCATTATTTTTCTGGCTGTAGAAAAAATCTTTTCTATGGGAACAGAAATGATAAGCTAATATATCTGGTGCTTAAACCAGTGTAGACTCAGACAGTGTTGATTAGATGATCATGGTATCCACATTTGTGTAAGCTGTAACATTGCGCCTGCCAGATTACTGTTTTACTAAATTAGAACAGTTAGGGACAGTATTTCCTTAAGTTTGAATTAGTTTTTTTTCAACCATAGGTAATATTTTTCTTTAAATATTATGTCCATGCAACTGTTTTTTTTTTTTTTTGCTTCATGTGCATTGCCTTAAACTCTGCATATTTAATAAAAAGCGGCAGGACCCAGAAACGGCAACCACGATCATGGTTATTTTAGTGAATAAAGTTAGACTAGTTGCTGTTTCTGGGTCCTGCCACTTTTTATTGTGGGTTTTACAGTTTGTGGTTGGTGTTTGTGGACCTCTGCATATTTAATATTTATCAGCATTGTTATACCTTTATTGTATAACATTTTTATTTGATCATTTCTATGATGTTGTGCCTGGCTGTTGTGTATTATCATGTGTGAAGAGGGGGTATTATTATTAATTTTAGGTTGGTAAGCTGTAGTAACTGTTTCTAAGGCCATGCTGCATGAGTACATTACCAGCAAGATATTTTTATAATTTTTATTTAGCTAAATCAAGGGGGTAAGCTAACTCATATGTCAGGTCTCTAGCCAAATAATCTAGAGTGGTGGTAGTATTACTTTACCAAGAAGAAAACTGTGCAGAATTGAATTCTGCCAGCAGTGGGTGTGTGTGTGTGTCCCAAACTTTAATGTAAACTTGTAAATAGTATTTCTTACATGCACAGAATGGTATAAAATACTAGCTTTACAATTCCTTTGGGTTAGATTCTAAAATATTTCCAAACTTGGAACAAAGTGAAACAACTTCTCAAAATCTGTAAGAATTTATTTGGAATTAAATTCGGTACTTGCGTATTATCGCAACCACATTTCCGCGGTAATACTGGTTGCTTCCCGATAGTGAAATATGGCCATTAAATGTTTTAAAAATGTCATGCAATGTGTTTTCTTTCACAATGAAGGTTCCTTTATGCAGGGATATCAATAAAAAAGGAGAAACTTAGTGTCGCTTTTTATGTATGCAGTAGACTGGCAGCATGTTGTAATAAACCCAGCTTGACCGGCAAAAACACTGTTTGTAGCATTCCTGACTGCAATTTCGGACAACTGCCTGTCCGCATTACTTACTGCAACTTTATCCCTGAAATGTTTATTTTGAAGTATGTTTACAAACTGTGAAAAATAAATAATTTACCAAAACCATCATTCCTGTATCTGTGTGTTCCTTCTCAGAAGGATTCCTTCCACAGAATGAAAATAATCCGTTCATCAGTAACAGAGCAGCCATGACGATTCAAGCGTGCAAAATAGGAAGAGGAGTTTTTCAATTTTTTCTCATCCTGAAGGTAATCCAAGCCTATTCTTCAGCAATAACAACTTTGAATAACACTTTACAGTGTTTCCTATATTCGTTTTGATTTCAGGATACGAATTTCACAACCGCAAAAATGTGGTTGCGATAATACATAATACAAATAGTTTCATAACATGCCACAACAAATTCAAAGACTGACAAATTAAATCACTTCCATCTTAGAATACTTTTAAGATTTATCCTATGGAGATGACCATACAGAAGAAAACTGAATGGCAATATACATTATACAAAATTAGATGGCAGACTGAATGATTTGATTTGAACATGACTAACTGAAAGTTATGTCTTATTAAGTGGCCACCAGTATTTAGTTTTATAGAACAAATGGAAAGCCAGGAATTAAATAAAGTATATAACCATGGGATATAATAGGTTTAATACCTGCATTATTTTCAATGTAATTAACTTCTGAAGTTATTTCCACCACACAAGAAAAAAAGCCAGTGAAACTCAAAAGCCGATTTAATAAAATACAAATACAAAACATATCAAGTAACTGCTCTAGCGCCTCGGCTCCTACAAGCCTTTCACAGAGTATGATTCACTAAAAACACAGTTTCTTTAAATAATCAACTCATTAAACCATCAGTTAACATCAATTAACATTTTTTTAAAAAAATATTCTTTAAAGATGCATCAGTACAAAAAACATTTGCAATTGCATTCTTGATTCAGTCCAACTGGACTCAAAAGTGTTAAACTTTAAAACAAACACTGATTCCTTCTTTCTCAGCTTTTTTTTTACATTTATTGTTCTAAAATTATCCTTATAAACTTGCTCCAACACTGTTGCCTGTAGCCACCCCCCCCCCCGGTCCCCTCCATGTTTTTCCAGAAAGTGCATAGCAACAGGGCTGTAATCACAACCTTTTTTAATATCACATATATGCTCCTTCAGTCTAGGTGCTAGACTTCTTTTGCTCTCTCCAATGTAATACTTATTACAGCACCATCTTAGACAATATATTATTCCTTCACTTGCATAGTTATAAATACCTTTTTCTTGATATCTTCTTCCATTGATATATGGGAAGCTATTTCTTATAAATGAACATACACTACATTTCCACAGGGAAAAGTTCCTTGTTGAATAATTATGTTATATTTAATATTATTTGGTAACTTAAATGCCCCATGCACCAGAAAATCTTTTAAATTTATCCCCCAGTGTATGAAAATTTTAATTTCTTATTACATATATATTCAAGACGTTTTTCACTTCTTAGAATATCCCATCCATATTTAACCTCTCTGTTAACTTCTCACTAAAAATTGTATATTTTGTCACAAAAATAAATGCTTGTTCAAATCTGTATTTTCCTCCTTTTTACTTACACATTTTGCATTATAATTCTTTTCTTTTCCAACTTTATTGATCTTATTTATAACATCCTGTATTTTGGTAGGTTTATACCCTCTATTAATAAACATATCTACTGTTATTAAATTACTATGAACAAATAGTTTCATAACATGCCACAACAAATTCAACGACGGACAAATTAAGTCACTTCCATCTTAGAATACTTTTAAGAATTATTCTATGGAGACAACCATTCAGAAAAAAAATGAATGGCAATATACATTATACGAAATTAGATGGCAGACTGAATGATTTTATTTTGCACATGACTAATTGAAAGGCCACAAGTATTTAGTTTTACAGACAAAATGGAAAGAGAGGAATTAAGTAAAGCATATTATCATGGGATATAAGGGGTTTAATACCAGCATTATTTTCATAGGTTCATAGGTAGGTACTAGGCTATCTGCCCAAAGGCATTTATAAGCCTAGCCAGAATGTGTTGGCTTTCGCCACCCCCTTAGATTAGTTCCCTGTGCCTCTGTCCAACAGAGCCACTGAAGTGATCCCCGAAGTAAACTTTCTGTTTCCCATCCACTCGTCAAGGATTCTTTTGAAGAGTGTTAACAAGGAGCTCTGCCTAATGTAGATTGGGATCTTGTTCCAAAGCATGGGAAGTCTCTGGGACAGGAATCTATCCCTCCAGCACGTTCTATTTATTGTTGTGGTGAGGTTTAGATCCCTAGAGTGTGTGGCTCAAGGAGATAAGGTTTTCTTTAGGTGGAGCATGTCCATCAATTCTGGGTTGGACATGGCCTTGTATGTGAGGCAGAGGTCACCTCTTAGTAGGCGGTATGCAACCCTGTACAGCTGGAGTTTCTTCAGTCGAGCTGCATCGGGCATCTGTTTGAGGCCAGTGATCCTCTTGGTGAGGTACTTCTGTGGTCTTTCCAGCTGTTGCAGGTGTCTTGTTGGTGCATCCCAAATGAGGCGTTGTACTCTATGATGGGTCTAATGGGTGATGAGTAGAGGGGCACAATGACCTCTTTAGATCTTGATGTGAACCCTTTTGTGATTAGGTGGGCCATGTAGAAGGATTTTCTAACCACTTTGGCAATGTGATTATCAAAGGAGAGGTTACTATCTACTGGAGTCCCCAGATCTCTTATTACGTCTTCCATATTTAGGGGACTACCACCTATGTGGTAGTTTGTGGGTACTTTGTTTTTTCCAAAGGGGATGACTATGCACTTTTTGGCATTAACTTAAGGCCATGATTTTGACACCAGGTATCCATCTCAGTGAGACCCTTTTGAAGGATGTCTGTGTCAGCTGGAAAGTCAATTATAGCCCCTAGTTTGCAGTCGTCTGTGAACTTGGTCAGCCATAGTCCTCCTGTGCTTGCCTGTAACTCTGAGAAGTATATGCCAAACAGGAGGGGTCCTAGGACTGAGCCCTGGGGAATGCCACTTGTAACCGGTTTAGAGTTGGACCTAGCTCCCACAACTCTCTCCATGTGGGTTCTGTCTGTGAGCCAGTTGGCAACCCAACTTGTGACATAGGTGTTTATGTTCTGGCTGGTGAGCTTGTCTATAATACCAGAATGGGGAATGGTGTTGAAGGCCTTAGCAAGGTCTAGGTAGGCTGTGTGTACCACCTTTTCCTCATCTATAGCCTTGGTAACTGTCTCAAAGAAGTCCACCAGGTTTAGGAGGCATGATCTGCCCTTAACAAAGCCAAACTGGGTAGGGTCCAGTGTTTGGAGGTTCTCGATGTCTCATTTAATGAGTTCCATGATGATGTGCTCCATAGCCTTGCAGACCAAGCTAGTCAGGCTTATAGGGCGATAGTTCCCGGGGTCTGTTGTGGCTCCACCTTTGTGGAGTGGAATGACCATTGCTGTGCACCACTCAATGGGTACGTAGCCTGTGGAGAGGCTGAGTTTGAACAGTGTGTTTAGGTGAGGGGTTAGTTCATCTTTGATCTCATGCAGGACACAGCCTGGGCCACCGTCCGGTCCCATTGATGCTGTGTTTTTGGCTTTGGAGAGGGCTGTTTTAACCTGAGTGTCTGTGATTTCAGGGACTCTACATTCTTCTGGTATGGTTATGGGCTTTTTTGGGGGTGAGAGGGGGGTGAAGTTTGCGCTGAACCTGTCTGGCAGGATGTTGGCGATATCGGTCGGCTCAATGTATTTTGTTCCATTCTGCACTAACTCCGAGCAGATCTGAGCACTGCCACTTATATTCTTGACATAGCTAAAGAATGCCTTGTGGTTATCTTTGGAGTCCTTGGCAATTTTTCTTTCAAAGCTTGCCTTGGATGATTTTATGAGGGATCGTAGTTTCTTGCTGATACTGATCAGGGATGTCTTCCTTCTTGGAATTTTACCCTTTTCTGTACTAGTTTCCTCCTTCTATTGTATAGCTTGTTTATGGCAGGAGTCCACCAGACTGGTTTCCTTTTCTTGGAGGAGTGAGTCTTGGTTTTGCTTGGGATGGCACGATCCATGCATTCTTGTAGGTGCCCGTAGAATGCATTAGTAAAGGATTTTGCAGCTTGGACAGCATTAACCTTGAGCATGGGGGCTTTGAAACTTTCCATCTCAGTCTTAAGTAACGTGAAGTTTGCTTTTGAAAAGTTTTTCATGGTGGTTTTCTTGTCTGGGGGTGGGGGTGGAATATGGATATTCAAAGTGATTTGTTTATGGTCAGATCTAACCAGCGAGGGGTTGACAGCTGGTGTGGAACACCAGTCTCCCATGTTGGTGATGACCAGGTCCAATATGTTGTCACCTCTGGTGGGAGTGTTGACCAGTTGAACCAGGGCATTTGAGTTTATAAATTCTAGGAAATGTTGAGCAAGGGAGTTAGCACTTGAGTTATTCTCCCAGTTAATGTTTGGGTAATTGAAATCACCCAATACTACGGTGTTTGGTAGGACCGTTATGTTTCCCAGTGTTTCCAGAAATGCGGAATGGGGGTCCTGGGACTTGTTGGGTGATCTGTAGCAAGCTACAATTTGAATTGCAGTTTTGCCTGTTGTTAGTTGCACGTGGATGATCTCTGAAGCATTGTGCTATGCCACTAACCTGGATGTGTGGGTATCCTTGATGAATATGGATACGCCCCCGCCTTTTATATTTCTGTTTGGGTTCTGTGGCCAAAATGTATGGTATGAGTTGTAGCCAGGTAGTGCTGGGGTGCTCTCTGGAGCATTAAACCAGGCTTCTGTTACTGCACATATATCGATTTTCTCCATACTGAGGCCTCGAGTGCATGCATTTTGAGGTTTAGACTTCTGGCATTGAGTAGCATTACCCTCAGTGTTTTTGTTACTTGTGCTATTTACAGCAGTGGGTTTGTCTTTTGAGACTTGCCTAAAAAAGGCACTATGGGGGTGGCAAGAGCCTTGGCCAGTATTCAAAAGTCTAAGGGTGACAGGTGCAAGCCGGCTCTAGCAAAGCAGCGTGGCTTGTCGAGCATATCATCCCAGGCGGATAGACACTGGATCACCTTTGAATGACACCAGAAACTTAGTCGATTGTTGAAATTGAGAATTTTTTCTTTATACCGTGGTATTATTCTTGGTGAAGGCATGATGCTACTCAGGGTCAGGGTCATACCGGCCTGGGCTATGTGATCAGAGACCTCTTCCATGTCTCTTTTCATGTAGTCCAGGGAGGTACGGCTCAGGTCATTCACACCAACATGGACAATGACAGAGTCATATTTGTACTTGTTCTGGAGTGACCTAAGTGTGTGGGTTATGTGGCGGATCCTGACACCCAACATGCAGCTAACAGTAACCTTCTCCTTATTCAGCCTAGTGAGTGGGACATCAGTGTGCCTGACTATAAAGTCACCTATTACTAGTATGTTGGGTATGTTATTTTGCCTTAAGGGCTGTGATTGCATGGTACACTGGTTTTGTGAAGTATGTGTTTCATGGTTTGTGTTGGGGGTGAAGGTTGCTTGGATGTTTGCTTTGGAGGTCTCTGTTGGTTTTGCAGATTTTTATTTAGAGCCTCCAAGTATGTTTTCATGTATTTTCATGTGTTTTGTGCCGGTGCTAGTTTAATGGGTCTATGTAAGACTGGTGGTGTGATGCAAGTATTTCCCTTCTCCTCTTGATGGTCTGATCCAGTCTTGGGTTGAGAGAGCTTAGCCTCCAGTTTGGCTGTATAATTGCATCTCTCGCATGTATTAGTGTTTGGTGGTAGAAGGAGGGGGTTGTCTGTGTACATGAGGCAGTTGTAACATTGCCTCAAAATACCCAGATTCACCAGTTGGACTGCAGAGTACACCTGAAACTGCCCTTTGGACATGCCTGGATAGGTACAGTGAACTGTTTTACTGGATGGCTGGTAAGGTCAAATAGAGAGCCTTCTCCTTCTTTACAGTACAGGAGGGTCTAGTGCTAGGGCTTATAAGTGCTTGCTATAAGTTCTGAGCAAGTGCCGGGCTGAGAAATGAATGGCTTGAATGCTTAAGTTGAAAGTTTGTCTAGTTTCAAGGGAAAAATTGAAGAGTAGACTTTGTGGAGCCAGGAATAGTTTTACTCTAGCTGCCCGGCGCACGAAACCAGGCAAATACGGTATTTATAGCAGGGAAATGAAAGCAATAGATAGCCCAAAATTGCCAATAAACTACTAATTTCTGGGCTGATACCACTCCTCCAGGGACAAATAGGCTGCTCAAAGCTCCCCGCTCTCACAGGTGAACAGAGAAACTTCCTTCTATCCAAATAAGGTATGGGCAAACACAGAGATGGGCAAACACAGAGATTTGTAACACAGCCCTGAATTCAGTACTAACCTGAAAACTGGACTATACTAGCTTAGAATGGTGGGAAACAAAGTATATATATATATATATATATATATATATATATATATATATATATATATATATATTTTTTTTTTGTTTTGTGTTTTTTTCAGAAAATAATGCAGATACACTCAAAAAAACACTTTAAATGCACCAACAAGGATACTTATTGTTATATATCACAGATCAGAGTTGTAGCCAATGTCCCTAGTAATAAAGTAGGAAGAAACACAAATACAGTAAAAGCAGATAAATAAAGTGCAATTTATATATATATATATATATATATATATATATATATATATATATATAAAACAATAGAAAACGAATAAATTGATTTAAATAAGTTACCCAATTAACCAGAAAAAAAGCTCAAAACTGAGCCTTGTTCCAGCAGTCTTCAATCAGACAAGTTCTAACTTCACACCCCTGCTTACTAGGGTGCAGGGGAACCTTCTCCAAAAAATATGGCCTGGATCAGTGCTCAAGTTATACAAACAAAGCTAGATTCAGCAGGCCTGAGTCTGGGCTATGCTACAGCAACAACGCGCACCAATTTCAGAAAGAAACAGTTCAAATAAGCAGACACAATAAGCCTGTGGCCAGAAATTCCCAGCTCAGAAGGGCAGAATCCAGCCTCTCCTCCAACAAGAGTGTAGACCACAAACCTTCTTAATGTAGAATAATTGGCCTGAAGCCCAAGTGCTTAAGCCAGAACTAATACACTTTTAGAATAACAGACACTGGGCCTTCAGTCAGCAATTCCCAGCTTAGAAGGATATAAGCTACCTGTCCTGCACAACAGTGCAGACCACAAACCTTTTTAATGTAAAACAAGCATGTATGAAGCCCAAGTGCTTAAACCAAAAGACTTAGAATAACAGTTACAATTTAATCAGGCTACTACCAAGCAGTAATAAATGCAGCAGAATAAATACAATTGAGTACTTTTAAGAAAAGCAAAATAAAGTAGGAGGAAACACAAATACAGTAAAAGCAAAGGAATAAAGTGCAAAACTTTTTTTTTAAGTGCAAGGAGAGAGGAAGGAAGAACCTAAGTGGGCTGGCCTTCTCAAATCTTCTCTCTGTATTAAGTAGAGTGAACACTAGTCTCAGAATATGATCTCACTGTACTCGGTTAAGTGAGCAAATGAGATGGACCCAGGAGGAGTGTTGTAATACAGACTTACAGGAGGGGGAGGCAATTCCAGAGCCACCAACACTAATGCCAACACAGGAACAGGGAAGGAGGATGGGGAACTAGCTGCAGAGAGACACACAGCACCCTGTTCAGAAACACACAATTAGGAAACAGAAAAAATAAAAATACAGTACTTTTAAAACTGCAAGTTCGTACTTAACAGAAGACTAAAATACACTACTGCAAGTTTCACTTAGCTTCAGCTTTTAATGCAGATGTTTGTAGCCAAGCAAGTATCTCAGGAGTTGAGCATAATGTATTTAACTTGTGAAGTTGTTCAAACAAGTTTTTGTCCCATTGAAAAATATGTCCTGTAATCACTCTGTCTAAATATGATTTGATGTTTGATGTCATTGCCAAGTAATTTTTGGAATGAATAATAAAAGTATTTGAATATTTAATTTTATCACATCTAGTTTTCACCAACATTAGCCAGTACTTTCCTTACTGTAGGAACTTCCTAAAGCAGTTCAGTGGTACACTGTTATTGTGGTATACAAATGGAAGGGCTATAGATATTGATTAGTAAGTATTCCTGACATATTTTTTGACCAAAGGAATAATAGTTTTGAAAGCAAACAGAGGAAAAGTAAGGGAATACAGGGCAATGTTGTTTTATACCAGTTTAATTTGATACTTGAACATGTAAACCCCCAATTCTATGAATATGTAAAACCCCAATTCTATATATTATAATTATATCCAAACAGAAATGCTTTATGATCCATGAACACAAACTTTTTTCATCTATTTTAAACAGAAAAGGCTAATGCAATTTATCATTTTTGATAGCAAGACTAAATGATAATAAAGTTAACTTTTTATTAAGTGGCTCTTGATATTCAGGATTCTACTAGCATAGCCTTTATATTAACCCCGGTAAGCATACTGATTTTATTCTTTTCATTTGTAAAAAGGTAATAAACTCTTAATTCTAGTTGCCCATAATGTTACATTCTCAGTTTATCTATGAAATAAACTTATACTCCTTCATTTAATAGGAGTCAGTTTGATGTAAGTATTGTACACATACCCAGTTTCCAAGACAAAGTAAATTGGCCATTTTCAAAAAAATTGTATTCAGTTTTTCCTTAACTAGTTTGTTTGAATGCTAGGATACTTAAATACATCAATTGATAGACCCCTGGTACTACAGGTTTTTCTCAAATTAACAGTAGCAATGGCAATCTAATCATTTACTTTGATATGATTAAGAAAAGGGATGCTATAGGTAATGATATTGCTTCTCAGTCCCAATATTATTTATTTACATTTGATTACCAGGTAGTGTCTGATTGGACCAGTGGCCCATTTTCAGTGGAAATCCAGAGAGAAAAGCTCCAGTTACAAAATGCATAATATGTAAAGTGACATTACAGAGGGTACAAATAATACTAACAGTGATTAATAATTATATTCAGATAAACACAAAATCAATATACCACAGAATTATAAACACAAGTAATGATCAACAGTACAAAAAAAATATATATATATATATATATCTATATATATATATATATATATATATATATATATATATATATATATATATATATATTTTTTTTTTTGTATATGTATATCATTCGATGAATGGTAGAAGCCAGTTTGCATGGCTATAAGAGGC
>NC_056739.1:332827697-332875197 GCF_019279795.1 Protopterus annectens
TTCCATACCTAGTCTAGCCATAGCAGGCATTTGCAAATGCAGTGATGGCTACCACCACCACCCTTGACAGAAATGTATTCTTCATATCCCTATATGTCATGCACTATACCTGCATTGCAGGATGTCTCCTATTGCCTTTAGCAATTTCAATACTTTATACAAGACTTATGGCACTATCAACAACTCCAACATGTTGAGGGTTGCAACTGTCTGTACCTAGATCACTGAACTGCATATGTCTGATTGATGCCAAGGGTGACCTTTAGATCAAGGAATATCCTGGAGTTGTGGTGGCAATGGCTACCTGCAACTCTCTCTGTTATGGTGGTTGCTTCATCTTTGAGAAAGTGTAGCCAGTTCATGCTAACTGTGGTTGTTCTGCCTGTACAGCAAAGTGGGGGTTAACATGAACAGGATGTTCAATACTAAACATAGGCAATACTGGAGGTGCATCTTCTACATTGAACAGCATCTCAGTTGTGTGAGGGATATCTGCGCACATACACTGTCCTGTGTTAGCATTACTGACAGTGCTACTGTGAGGGATGTCTGCACACATACCCTGTTCTGGGTTAGCATTACTGACAGTACTACTGTGAGGGATGTCTGCACACATACCCTGTCCTGTGTTAACATTACTGACAGTGCTACTGTGAGAGATGTCTGCGCACATACCCTGTCCTGTGTTAGCATTACTGACAGTGCTACTGTGAGGGATGTCTGCGCACATACCCTGTCCTGTGTTAGCATTACTGACAGTGCTACTGTGAGGGATGTCTGCGCACATACCCGGTCCTGTGTTAGCATTACTGACAGTGCTACTGTGAGGGATGTCTGCGCACATACCCTGTCCTGTGTTAGCATTACTGACAGTGCTACTGTGAGGGATGTCTGCACACATACCCTGTCCTGGGTTAGCATTACTGACAGTACTACTGTGAGGGATGTCTGCACACATACCCTGTCCTGTGTTAGCATTACTGACAGTGCTACTGTGAGAGATGTCTGCGCACATACCCTGTCCTGTGTTAGCATTACTGACAGTGCTACTGTGAGGGATGTCTGCGCACATACCCAGTCCTGTGTTAGCATTACTGACAGTGCTACTGTGAGGGATGTCTGCGCACATACCCTGTTCTGTGTTAGCATTACTGACAGTGCTACTGTGAGGGATGTCTGCACACATACCCTGTCCTGTGTTAGCATTACTGACAGTGCTACTATATCAGACTGTGCCATGACCAATATGCCAGCATCATCAGCCACAGGAAACCCCATTGGGATCAGACATATTTCAAACTGTTATGCTGGAGCCGCCACCTGTAAAATCCATGAATACATATAGAAAACATATCTGTAGCAATTCCAGATCATAGGTGTCAGCCAACCATGTGGCACAAACACTGCTACATGTCAGTTGTGTACATAGCAAATGGACATACATGCACCTTATGCTGAAGGCTGTTGCTGCTACACCTCTGATGGTCCTGTATAACAGACATGCATGTGTGCTGTCAGCTAAGCTATGCATACTAATGGTCACTGTACTACAGTATTGGCACATGCTAGTACTATGCAAGTCCCTCCCATTTGGAAACCCAGGCACCAAACTAAATTCGATCCAAGCTACCACCAGGTTTGAACATTCTTTCACCTTCCCTGAACCACACATCTGTAAGATGCCTCTGTGTGTCCCTATCACCACTCTCTCTGGTAATTCCTTGTGCCTTGCTTCTGGCATACAGTATCATATTTGCGAACCTGTGGTGCATATGTACTACTGCCTACTGTGGACATCCACAGCACTGATGTACTGGAAGGCCTTGTCTGCTTTACTGTTCTCAAGGATACTCCTGTCATGTGTGCATAAGGTCTGCAGTAGCACCACTGCCACTGGTATAGTGAACTTTTATAGCCATTACAATTATCTACTCCACGGCATGATGTGTACACCAGCAGGTTACACATACTGGCTCAATGTGTGTGTGTGCATAACTATTCACGTTGGTCAACAATTGCCTAAGTACTGTACCCTGTACCTTTCTATGCCCACAGACCTATAAGCCACAATTCTGCTATAATTATGAGACTGTGGAATAGTGATGACAACTAGGAGGATATTGCCATTGTTTGTCATCATTCAGCACTGCAATGACATCATGGCAATGCCTTTATGTAAAGGAGGTTTTATATACCCCATTGTATATGCCCTGAAGCTGCCATGCATCTCTGCATGCACACTACATTCCAGAGCTCCATTAAATGTTTTCTTGTCTGTTGTCACTTTGCACGGAAGGCAGTACACCCTTATCTGCTGTACTTGCAGTCCTAAGTTGCTTGTTGTAATGTAGTCTTCCACAACATTGTGACCTCACTTTTTATCTCACTAAGATGAACCTTGTAGTACAGCAATTGTGCTAATGATGAGCTAATTTGATTTCCACTAAATCATAGCTATGCCACAGGATGTGTTACTGTACTTGTATCTACCCCTGCATTGGCTGGAAGATTGTGTCCACAGTTTGTGTGTGTGTATCCATGGCCCCTACAATGTCTGTATTTTTTTGCAATTAAATACCAGTTATGAAGTCAAGAGAGGGAAAGAATCAAAGTGCCCTACATAAAAATCAGGCAGCTGAATTTAAAAGCCATCAGGTAGCAATCACCCGAATGCTAGACAAGGGATTAAAAATAGATTGACAACTGCACAAGAAGGAAATGTTATTACAGCAGTATCTAAAGTGATGACCGTGGGCAGACCCAATGGATTTAGCAGACAACTGAAAACAACAGAGTAGAGAGGTATCAAGAGTATGTTTGCCAGATACGATGTTTTCTGCAGACCAAGGAGGAATTTGCCAGAGGAATTTCCATGATGAAAGAAGATTTTGTAAAAACACCTTTCAGTTGTAGGGTTATAGCAGGTAACAAACCATAGAAATAGTAAGATTTCTCACATTTATATGTCATATTTCATACTCATGTCAATTATTATTCTGCTTTGTAAAAATGCATCTGTTTTTATCTGATTTCCAGTAGGTTATGTTTGTATATTGTCTTTTTCCAGTTTAAGTTACAGAGGAAACAAAAGCAGCATTAGGACTTTGGAATTCATGTTGTTATGCAATAAAACTAATGCTAAAAAAAAAATCAAACATTACAGTATGTGAATCATTCATTACTATAACTATAATAGCAAAGTCTCTAATCTGAACTTCTTGATTACCTTTGGGGTGAACATGTGGATAATCCCATCGACAGCCCCTCGGAGAAGCAAACCCCTCACAAGGAAACAAATCAGGACCACATATGGGAAAAGAGAGCTGAAATACATCACCTGCAGAGAGAACAAGTTATTTAAGTGCACTGTTGTTTATCTGACTTGACAAAACACCCATCTTTTGAATTGCATTACTTGCCTTGTTGCACACCAAATAAACATAAAACAATAACAGTTAATTTGAATACTTAGTATTTGTATTTAATGAATGTCATGTCTAGAGTGATAACTCAGTTAAATGTTTCTCCTGTCTAGGCAGACTGCATTTGGTCTGTCACTGCTCATGACACCTTAGGGGACTACACATGTCACAAGGTGAATCAAGGATGACTTTGGAACACTACCAAATTATACAAAATATCTCCTGTACAATATTAGGAAAAGTTCCTTTTATGTAATTTCTCAGTACATCTAGATTAGTACAATGTCTGCTTGAAGGCACATAGCCACAATAAGAGAATGCTGACATAGTCATTAGAAGCATATCTAATATTTTTAATATGACTTTGAAAACAAAGCTGTCACTAATATGATTTGAAAGGGACATAAAAGCCATGGAATTTTAAAGAAATTGCCTTGAAGCTTTATACCAGGTGTCAAACTAGAAATAATTCAGTCACTTCAAATTTTAATGGAACTGTCATTCTCAAGTCATCATGGATCCAGGAAGCATATTGTTGACTATGATTATATAATACAAAGAATATTAAGAATATGACAAGTCTAACCTCCAAAAATAGCTCTTGAGAGAAAGCAATCCATTTGCGCACAGTTCCTTTCTAATATAGAAGCAGATGGTCAGACGTTTAAGGGGTACATTCCATGCATTCTACTACTAATGACTCTACTTTGTCAGGGAGGTCAAGAAAAGCGTCCCGGTTGGATGAGCTGTCCTTCATGTGTGATCTCTGCTGCAGCCAGTAATGCATGCATTACTTACACCTGGCTTACATAGTATGTGTGTTTTTTTGTTTGTTTTTTTAGGCAACTCAAGATGTCTTCTTATGATGCTGTGTGCTTTCTGCTACAGTGTGACTATCCTGTGCTACCTTCCCAAAGTGACCTGTCATGTCTGTCTGATGTCTTGTTATATTCACCCTGTTTAACGACTAAAGACCCGTGTTACCAGTACCACCTCTAAACTGATGATAGTGTTTCCTCACAAGAGTCATACACGAGTCCGGGAGTATCACTGCTGTAAGAAGAGGTATGATATTGTTTAATCAATTTGGCTTTAGCTCTATTTCCCTTGATTTGCTTGTATCTCCTGATCACAGGGCAGAAAGGCATGGCCAGTAGAACATGCTCACCCCAGGCCCTGGTGAGCACAGCCTCAAACCTACTCTCATGGCTAATCTGACTGCTTCGCAAAGTTCCAGTGTCTACCAGTGTGCTTGTCTTGTGGATGTCCTTGATGGCACATCCCTCAGACATTCCTCTCAGAACAGGGTGAGCAGAAAAAAGAAACTCTCATTCATTCCTCCTCTGTGCCAGTTCCCAAATCTCCATTCTGTTAAATGAGCATGGGTCACCTTGGACATTTTCAGGGCTTTATCCTTCTGGCTGTGGCTTTCATGGTATATAAAAACACTGATGATAAATTTAGCAAGTACTATAAAAGTTAACTGAAAAAAATACATTTAAAGAAACACATTTCTTACAGCTTTACACTTGACATACCATGATTTGTATCTTTACCAGCCATAGCAAAAACCTTGTCGCCTGTCCCACCAGCTGGACCTGTAAAGGTCAAACTTAATCTAAATCTATTGGTCATAATTAAAACATTAAAACCTATATGCATTTGTTGTCTTAAGGTGTTTTTTCACCTCCTTTGCTCCTGTAATCATTCTGACAACCTATTTCAGACACTTGATTCATTTTCTTCCGGTTGATAAGTAGGTTGTGGTATTTTCATAGCTTATATTTGACATCTACTAATTGCAGAGATTAGTTTTGATTACTTACTTGACCTGATGTTGGTACTTTCACATTTTCTCTCTCTCACTTGCCTTTTCTGTCAGTGTAATGTTAGTGTAATATATTTGCAGCAGGTTGCTATCAGTGGAAATCATGAAATACCAAACCACAAATTATGTCTTTCCTAAAACTACTAGCTAAAATAGCTACCCAGATAAGAACTAGTTTTAATTAAGAATACCCAGTGTAATAAGGCACACACTACGTTGGGTTCACCACACAGATACCAATGTCTTGTTAAGGAATCATAACAGTGTACTACATATCCTACTCACCAACAATGAACCCTTTTGGGGAGGGGGAATGCAATGAATAGCACCACTCCCATCTGGTATACACAGTGAAACTATGCGTGCTTGGTGGGAAATGCCGTTAGTACAACATTAATTATGTTCACCTCCAAATCACTGCTTTATACTTAAATAGAATCAAAACCTTAGTATAGGCCTTCAGATAGCCTACCTCCCATCATTGCTGGAACAATACTATCGTACAAGAAAACATTACATTTAAGAAGAGAAACTGCAACATGTGTTCTTATTTACAAGGGGAATGGTGGTAAAGCTCACTGTATATTTCATTCATCAAAACAGACTCCTATAAGACAACTGTGCAGGTCATCCAATGCCAATTTAACATTGGTCTGCTGGTATCCTCTCTGATGCCTGCTTAGGTAAACGCTAGCAGCAAAAACACCACTCTATCATTTACTTATTCAGGATCATCTCATTAGGGATTCTTTTTTTTATTTCTGCACACAGTTTTATGCATTTTGAGTCCCTATTTTAGAATATGAATTAGCACCCAACAGATGTCATTACTATATTGTATTGACCCTCTCCTGATAACTCAAAGTACACCTGCCCATCTATGCATTACATGTATCTAAAGTCAATTATATCTGATTTTACATGAACAGTTTGCATTTTAAACTCCATGACTAGTTTGCTTATGTTAAACTTCATCAAAAATATGTGTAAGCTCTTACTCACCATGTATAAAGTAGTATACACAATACACAAAGTATTTTTCTGTATACACAGATTTCCCACTGGTTCAAAAGTAACCATTCTATTTTCAGTGGAATATCTATATAGTGTGATCTGTGATATATAGTGTAAACAACAGCACAGCACAGAAAGCTTAATTTTGGGGTGTAGTGCTTTTTAATATGGGCTGACCCTTGGATAGCATAGCCATTGTAAACAAGTGAACACTTGTCAGCTGTGTAGATTGGCCATGCATACAGTCATTATGTGTGATTCCACTAAAAGGGTGCACATTGTAAAATCTCTGGTGCCACCAGCATACATTATATACATAGTGGTAATTATTTACAGTATATGCACACAGAATGGACATGTACATATTTACAATAAATATACATGGAAAATAATGCTCATATAATGCTTGAGATATGATACAGTTTTCATAGGTAAGAAACTGCGCAAGTTAGGGGTAAGGAGAGCAAAGAAAGATGAGTGAGGGTTAAGTGAGTAAATCATGCATAAAAATTGAAGGACAGAAAATAAATATAAGTATTCTGGCATGGCACATCATGGAATCTTAGTGGGCTCCAAATGTCAAAAAAAATACAATATAGCCTTTCATCTGTACTTTAAATATGAGGCAAATATATTATTCCTACAGGACACGAAAGTTTGTTGGAGGATGTGCAGTAAAATGGATTCAGTCAGTTGTAGCATTGGGCATTTCAAGAACAAAGCAGAAGTGGCCATTATAATCAAAAACTAGTTTAGATCAGCTTAAGTATCCTCATGGCCTTTGACCTCTTTGGGAGATTATGTTACCTTGATTTAGTGCTTCGATAAGGCTGTTTTTCTTTTTAATATTTATGCACTTTCCTCTAAGCGATTGGAATTTGTGTTTTCTGTTAACTTATACTTATGAATTACGAAAAATATTACCTTATCACAGGTAACTGGAATTTAGCTATAAAGTGATATGAAAACCCTATGGTAACACTTAACCTAGTTTTATTACTTCTAATATAATCCTGGTTTCAATTGAAAATTGAAATAGTTGGTTTGATTGATATTAGAATACTATATCCTGAGTCACCTCACAACATATTTTATCAGTCCACCAATCGTGCCTAAAAATAGACATTTTCCTGATTTCATTGCCAACCTCTGATTTTTTTGTCTCATTACTGAGAAAGAAAACTTAAAAGCACTATATACATGAGGGTTTAGCTCAACTACAATTAAGCTATTGAAAAAGCATGAAGTTCCAAGCCCAGTTAAATTTTTTTTAATTAAGATTTTTTTTTTAATTAAAAACATGTGTTAGAGTGCTTGACTAGAGGTATGTGATTTACAGTCAGATCAATCCCAAACCATACTTCAAACTAAATTGTGATCTTTTTGACCATAACAGTCTCCCTTTTACTTGAGGTTGTGCACTAAAATTTTAGAAAATAACATCAAATATGTCATTACTTATCAGTCTGGATTACCTAAATTTAGGAAGACTTCAGTCCTATCCATAATGCTAACATCTCCGATATTATTTAAATGTCAGACTGTTTCCTACTGAAGCTTTAAAATCATTTGATAGTCATTAAGCCTTTATGATTTTTAAGTGTAACTGTATCAGGGTTGCCAAGAGTATTTAATGACAGCATTCAGAAATGACTTTCATCCTAACTGTTTTGGTTTACAAAAATGGAATTACCTTTAATGATATTCAGAACTGAACTCAGCGTGTCACAATATCATGTGTATATTTACAGTTGTCATCTTTCATTATCTAATATGTATGTATGTGGGGTCCCCTTCAGAAGCTAGAATTTTAAAAATCTTGAAATTCATATTGCCAAGATGATAAGATCGAGTTTCCGAAAACTCAAAGCTTTTGAATGGAGACCGTTGTACAGTGAGTATCGGGGAATTTACCCTTTTGGTCACTGTAGTGTGATCTCAGAGTTAGTAGATGTAATATGCAGGGGGTGTGGGAGAATACAGCCCCCCCACTTGGGGAGTGCAAGGGTACTTGCCCCCCTGCAAAAACATAGGAAAAAGGTAGATTTTTGTTGTTTTTTGAAGTTCGAGTTTTCGGAAACTCAATCATATCTTCTCGACAATACAAATTTTGAGTTTTTGAAAACTTGAGCTTCTGACATAGACCCATGTGTGTGTGTGTGTGTGTGTGTGTGTGTGTGTGTGTGTGTGTGTGTGTGTGTGTGTGTGTGTGTGTGTGTGTGTACATATATATATATATATATATACACATAGGAATATAACATTTGTTAATTTATTTTCCAGGAATCTTTATCCCATTTCTGGTATAAAACTGATAAAGTGAAGATATTTCAATCTCTGAAAAATATCCTTCAGAACATCCTTCAGAACCGGCAAGTTTTTTTCTAATTTGTCTAACCAGAGATTATACATAGACAAATCTATTTTTCATTTTTGAATGAATATGAAATATTTTTCCAGAAGCTTATGGGATTTTAGGAATCAACTGTAGATAAACTTAACATCATCTTTTAAATAAATTGTTAGAGTGATATTAAGTAAGATTTAATGTTGATATGTATGAAATTCTCTCTGATATCAAATATTTCAATTAAAAGGATTTTTCTCTTTCCTTTTTTTTAAAGAAATGTTTTAACATTGGAGTTTAAAAGATTTTAAAACAATTGATGACCTTTTGGGTGGGGTATTTACATGATGTAATTGAAGCTATTCAAGCTATTTAAGGGGACTGATTTCATTGCACTGAGTTCTGAAGAAGCCTGGTATTTGTACTATGTGAAAGCGCTTAACTCTACTGTGTCATGCATTGGTCTGCATTGGATTTATTAAAGAAGTTTTTCATTACTGCTTGAGTTTTGGTTGTTGGAACCTCCCTTGGTCGAGTGCTTTATGTATTGCTGCTTGTTTCAACCTGTTTTTTCTCTTTCCTATTATCTCTTGTTGTCTGTCTTGTAAAACATGTAAGATTAATTCACTATGAATTACGTAATTTGTAAGATGCCAAAGCAGAAATACAGCCAGGAAGTGATAGCATGTATAACAACTCTCTTAAAACATAAAAATAAATTTAGTAAAATAAGCACTTTCACAATAAAATTGCTTCATCAGATCACATTCAACAAACTAAAGCACCAGTATTTGTTATATAACATCCTGAAACACTCTAGCAGCCAATAAATGCAAATGCATCTCCTATATCTAGGCAACAAATTAAATGATAATTAACTAACACTCCACCTTTCTCTAGAGTGCTGCATATTCACATCACATAAATACATTACAAAAAACAAATCGGCACATATTTTAAGATACAGGAACAAAGCAAATAGTAAAACATATATAAGAAAATGTATAAAAACATATTAAAAAAAGACATTATTTCCTCAAGGACTGGTTTAATGGAAAGGTAGTCATTGAGACCTAAACCCTGATGAGAATAAGATGAAGCAATTTTATTGTGAAAGCGCTTATCTTATTAAATTTATTTTTATGTTTTAAGAGAGTCGTTATATGTGCTGTCACTTCCTGGCTGTATTTCTGCTTTGTTATCTTGCACATTACATAGTTTTGATTTTTGGTATACTACCGAGCAGTTAATGGCCAAGGGTTTTTTGAGGTTGTCATTATGAATTACTATAACTTGTGTGGCTCCCAAACAGATCAGACTTGCTTACTATAAACTTACTATAAACTTTAGGCTGTAAAGTCAATAGACGGACAGGACTTAATGCTATGAGCTCTATATTGATATTGCCTTAGGATCAGTAATAATATTTCAAAATCTGAATTATAATTCCAGCAAAATGGAATAGGCTTTAAGTGACCATATAGTTGCTTGAAATGTTTCAGGGAAACAGCGTGTAGTTTAACATTGCTAATTTAAAATGCAAAAATCCTCAGTAGCCTTTAGATTAATAAATGATTTATTGTCTTATGATTGTTAATTGGATATAAAGGGGTTCCTTTTAGAATTGTAACAGTAACTGCCCCCTCTAAAACGTTACTATTAAAGATTGATATTTCTAGTCTTTGTAAAAGTTATTTTTCAGTTAATATGGATTACATTGATGATAAAATCTGATGTCTCATTATATGATTCAGTTAAAGGTAAACAATTATGGTGTTAATATGGCATTACTATCTTTTAAACCTGTTTTTCCACCTATGAATTAATGGTATGAAGTGTATAAAAATGTTCTCATTCCTCAGTTGGGGATAAATTAGAGAATGCACTTAACTACAATTTATAGAAACTGTACAGGAACAAGCTAAGACATTTAGAAAACATTTTTTGAGTAGCGTTCTTCATAAAAAATATTTAAAATATTTTAAATTATAAAAGAAATGGGCTTTTATATGCACCTTTAAACATTTTTGTTTTGTGTATTAAACCAAAGTTGGTCTTATCTTTACAAAATCTTGGAAAAAATTTGTACATGACAAATAACTGTGTCTAGTTTAACTGTTATATATGGTCATAATTGTTTTAAAATAATGATTTTTCTGAAAACAATACACATTGTCTCTAATGAAAGCTGTTCTTATGCAATACTTTGCTGCAATACTAGACTGGTTAAGCACGTTCACTACTTTGCTGTTATAACTCCATCAGACCCTTAATGCTAGGAATGGGGAGCACACCTCTGTAACACCCTTAATAATATCATTTGAGGCCTTAGGAGAGTGCAGTCTGTTGAAGATCTTTGGTACATTATGTGTAACGATATTGTTTGAGGTGTGGCCATTATCCATTTTTTTTTCCTTTTTTGCTCTTATCGGCATCTTGAAATGAAGGTTTTTCATTTTATGGCCAAACTTTATCCTTGCTGATGTGAGCTATTGTACCTCCACAAGGACTGTCTCTGCACACTTGTCCCATCTACATGCATGCCTCCCCACATGAACTGAGAAAGGCTTGGTTCAGAGGCCATGGCTAATTTTTCCTGGTAGAGGCTGCCTGCATCATGGTGTGCCCCCACTCTCCAGTCAAGACCCTGCCAGAGCAGTAGTGAGAGCTAGGACAGAACAACTGTTCTTCCCTCCCGATTGGCACACCCAGTCAAGTGCAAAACTATGCCTGAAATCTATCTTCCTGAGCTGAGGTCAGCACTTTATTTCCATGTCACCAGTGTAGGCTATATGCAAACAGTGTTGACAGGAGCTCTACCCATTCTACTCTGATATATTGAAAACATGACTGCTGTAAAGCAAAGGGTTTGGCTACTGGTACAAGAGGTCCCATTCATTATTTCTTAAGTGGAGTTCCATGAATCAGGAGCATTCACGCTACAATTAGAATCTACCTCCTCTATACCTAATTAGCTCTTCTTTTTGGCTTATTCTGGTTGATCTGCTTTTTCTCATTTAATGCAGAGAAAAAAAATCTGTAAACTTGGGATAAACAGCATCCATAAAAATAAGCAAGTTATGAGACAACACAAATGGAGACTGATATTTTTTTTTATTTTAGCTGCCATGTCACAGTCTCCGTTTGTGTTCTCTCATAACTTTTTCTCATTTAAGCCCATGGAAGAATACTGAACTGAGGAAATGCTGTTAGCACAGAGTTTGATTCTCTTAGGAGTCACTGCAGTCTTTGAAAGTTTTGGCAGGTAATGCATATAATTAAGGATGTGACCTGATAATGAATTGCTGCATATAGTACAGGGTGTGATTACCTCCAGTATCTAGTGGGCTTAGCAGTTAACAAATAAAAACAATTAAATATGACTTTTTGTCAGCCAAAAGGTTTTGTCCCTAATTTGCAATGTTCCTTCAATAATTACTTGACATTTTGATCACTCTTTTTAAAACAAAGGTTAACTAGCATCTTACGAAGTCCTGACTTCAGGATTGCTCACACTTGTTCAAGTGACTTAATATTCATGTGATATTCAGAGATGCAGATCATGTGCAGGTTTTTTTTTGTCTGACCACAGTTATGTTTTCTGATAGACTAAACCTTGTTTATTTGCACAACATAGACAGTATACAATCACACATTATGCTGGCAAATAATTTAATACTTTTCAGTTATGACTAGTAACCTAAAGCAACAAACTGTATAAAATATTTGTCTGGCACAACGTAGATATGGACAAACTACACAGTAATTCTCTCCTTTACCTTTCCAGATGACTGAATTCCTTTAATCACAGCCATGCATACGATAATCCATGCCGTCAGTAAGCAGATTGTCATTCTCCAGTTCAGCCCCCCACTTTCTGAAATGGAATTGGAGATATCCAGTGTGTCCCGATACCAGAAGTAAGTAGTTGCTGAGCTCTTATCACACTCAGGTTCCACAACTGGAATGAAATGCAACAACAGATGTTAGTGCTGCTCTTATAGTCCCTTAGTTATTCTGGCATTTATGTCTCCTTATGAAATAATTTTGACCCCCAAATCACTGCTACATAACACAGTCAACTGATCTTTTTAAAGTGCGTGTGATTTTAATATTTTCTGCATATGCAGATCTTAGCTTTTTCTATGGAAACCCTACAGGGAATGGTATTAGATAAGAGTATTTGGATTATTATGCATTTGGGAAATACACTATTATATAACTTAACATTAAAGGCGCAACAGCTGATAAAGTTTTCAAGTAATTAAACCAGCATTTGTTGAAACACCTGCATGGTCATCAGTGTCATAGATTTTTCCCTGAGAAAGTTAAGGCACACTACTGTCCATCTTGGATGATACATCCTAATTCTACCATTTTGGATCTACTGAACTTGAAAATTAGATGGTGTTTTCCTTCCATGTCTTAAAAAATACTGGACATGATTTAATCAGTTTTAGAAAACATAAATCTACTGCCAATCGTTGGCAGACTGGAGTTCCGCTGTGGCGATCCCTTACCGGGAAAAAGCCGAAAGACCAACAACAACAACATTGCTATGCAATGCCAGTGCTGGTGCTATGCAAGAGTAACGCCTAACAGGGCATGTGTCACTTTGCAAATAACACATGCCTTGGAGGGACTCTACACCCCTGGAAGGGAGTTATTTACACAGTAACACACACTCTGGAGGGCATTACTGCACTTAAAGAATGGGCCACCTGTTAAATTACTTTGTATTTGTTTGTTTGTATTTTTAATATATACACATATACATATATATATATATATATATATATATATATATATATATAGTATACATATATACATACATATATATATATATATATATATATATATATATATATATATATATATATATATATATATATATATATATATATATATATATATATATACATATATATACACACACACACACACACACACATATATATATATATATATATATATATATATATATATATATATATATTTTTTTTTTTTTTTAATTTATTTTACATTTGTTGACTGGGCTAGTCTAGCTGGATACATGTCCATTTTCAGTAGAGGCCCAGGAAGATAAGCTCCAAGCAGATAAAAAGAGAAAGTACAATACTTAAAGAATACTATACATAAATTTCAATGCTTAGACCATTTTTTTTTAATTGCAATACATTGGAGAATTAAACTTATATGGGAAGAAAAAAATTAAATTTAAGTAGAGTGTTATACAGTCAAAGCATAGTTTAAGATACAACAATTTTAGATACACACAAGGTCTGAAGATGATAATATTTAGGCCAAAGAAAGAGAGATGGAGGCATGAGAAGGTTATGGAAGAAAAAGAATAGGAAAAAAAATACACTGGCTAGTATATATTTGGTTTACATAGAAAATTGTTGTAGAGGGCACATGGTACAGGAATAAGGGTTGAAAACAAGATGAGAGAAATAAGGAGAGGAAGTAGGGTTCAGTCTGGTTTAGAGCAGGGATAAAAGAGATGTAGATGAGAGAGATGTGAGTGTTCTAGGGAGCTGGTTCCAGATTTTGCCCACAACATTAGTAAAAAGTGAGTCTCCTGCTTTGTTATTAGATTTAACATTGGAAACGAGTAACTTATTAGCTGAGCGAAGTGTTTCCAGATTTTTATAAGGGGAGATCAGGTTAGTAAGGATAGGGGTATTATTTGGGTGGTAAAGAATTTTTTGTATGATCACTAGTTGATTATACAGAAGACAGTTTTGAAGTTCGAACCATCCAAGCTGTTTAAGATTAAGACAGTGATGGGTTCTGACAGGCGTGCCTGTGGCAAATCTGACTATGTTGTTATAACTGGTTTCAAGCTTGCTTAGATTGTGCCTTGATAGATTGGTGTATATAGCAGAAGCATAGAATACAGTGGAAGCAAGGTGAGTCTGGGCAATGGAGGTTCTAGCTTGTGGAGTGAGGAAGGGTTTGATTCTATACAGTGAGCCTAGTTTTTTATTAAAAGATTGAATAGTATTGTTGATATGGTCATCAAAGTTGAGTTTGTTATCTATGGTAATGCCCAGGAGATGTGTAGTAGTATCAGGGGAAATAGTAGTTCCATTATTAGAGGTAATTTTGAAGTCAATCTCTGGTGACTTTAGGGTAGGAGCAAAAAGCAGAAGTTTTGTTTTTTTGGGATTTAGGAGAAGGCAATGATGGGTAAACCAATTTTCAACAGTGTTAAATAATGTTTGAGTGAGGATTTGAAGAGAGGTTGTTGATTTAGCAGTACAGATCAAGGTTGAGTCATCAGCATATTGTATACAGGTGGCTTTAAGAAATACAGTGTTGAGATCATTAATAAAAATTGAGAAAAGAAGAGGGCCTAGGATAGATCCTTGAGGGACTCCAATGTTTACGGGTAGAGGTATAGAGAGGGTATTGTCCCAGAGCACTGCTTGTTGTCTATTTTCAAGATAGGATGTAAACCAGCATATTGCTTGTGGGTCAAGAGATTGGGCTTTTAGTACACTGATCAGTAATTTATGGTTCACCATATCAAAGGCTTTGGATAAGTCAATGAACAGTGCAGAAGAAAGAGAGTTATTATTTCGAGTTCTGTTGATACAGTCTGTGAAAGTTAGTAGTGCGGTAGTTGTACTATGAAAGGGCCTGAAGCTATGCTGGCTGTTGGCTAGTAAATTATTGTGGAGCATATGTTGAAGTAGTTGATAGTGAATACATTTTTCCATTATTTTGGCCAGAGGGGAAAGTAAAGCAATAGGTCTAAAATTAGAGCTATCAGTGCAATTACTTCCTTTATGTAAGGGGATGATATGGGAGACTTTCCAAATGGATGGGATGTTTCCTTCTATGATTGTTCGGTTTATAAGGATGGATATGGGATATGCAATGACTTTGGCTGCTATTTGAAGGTATTCAGCTGGGAGGCGGTCAGCAGAAGGGGTACAGGGTTTGAGTATTTGTATTAGTTTACAGATAAAGGATGTTGTTACAGGTTGTATATGTAAGGGGGGTACTGAGCTGTTTGTGTTTTGAAAAGGGGTGGGGGAAGTAGGGGATAGTATATTAGCAAGAGTTTGAATAGTTTCAGTGAAGTAATTGTTGAA
Source organism: Protopterus annectens (assembly GCF_019279795.1). Taxonomy (NCBI): domain Eukaryota; kingdom Metazoa; phylum Chordata; order Ceratodontiformes; family Protopteridae; genus Protopterus; species Protopterus annectens. The sequence continues at coordinate 332,843,412 of NC_056739.1, forward strand.
GGCATCTGCTATTTGTAAAGGATTATTATGGGGAACTGATGATGGGGCTGGCGTTTTGGTATGTCCTGGTTTGAGTAGCTTATTGATGCCTGACCAGAACTTTTGAGGGTTTTTTGGGTGTGATTGTTGAAGGAGGAAATAATAGTTTTGTTTATCTAATAAGATGTCTTTTTTGGTTGAATTTCTTAGCTGTTTATAGAGTAGGTGGTCAGCAGAGCTCTTAGTGGCTCTCCATTTGGTCCATATTTTGTTTCTAAGGAATATTTTTTCTCTGGTCTGTTTTGTGAGCCAAGGGGCTGCTTTGTTTCTAATTTGGGAAGAGCAAGGAGGGGCATGATGATCTAGGATTTGTAAGAATTTAGTATTAAAGTAGGAAACAGCTTCATCTAGTCTAAGTTATTTCAGAGGAGACCAGTTGCAGGCCTTTAGTTCTCTTTGAAAGCTCTCAGCTTGAAAGTGTTTTTTGGGCTATAGGATGTAAAATTGTTGTTATTAGGACTATGAGCTTTTTGCTTTGTTATATAGGTTAGTACATGGTCACTGATGTCATCAGGAAGTGTTCCTGGTATGTAGGTTTCAAGATGACTATTTATAAGGAGCCAGTCAAGGATGGTTTCTTTATTACTAGGTTTGTGAATTCTTGTGGGGGTGTTTATTATTTGTGTGAAGCCATAAAGATTAATATGGGTGTTTGGTTTGGAGGAGCTACAGGTAGTCCAGTCAATGTTAAAATCACCTAGTACAATTGTTTCTTGAGGTAGATGGGTGGAAAGGGTATTAAGAATGTTTTCTAAAGTGTTAATATTGTTTCCTGGAGGAATATAGGTACAAATTATGTAAATAAATTTTGATGTGTTAAGGTGGAGTTTGATGGAGAGGGTTTCTGCATTGTTATTAGAGGGAAATAACACATTATAGGATGAGACTAGGAGTTCTGATTTATATAAGATGGCTACACCACCACCCTTTTTGGAAGTTTGGTCATTTCTAAGGATGTTGTAACCAGGTGGGGTTATTTCTAGGTCATGAGTAGAGGGTTTCAGCCAAGTTTCTGTAAGGCAAAGGACATCAAATGCATGCACTTGTAAAAGAGCATGCAGTTAACTAAGTTTGTTATTAATGCTACGGATGTTAAGTTGAGCAATTTTTAGTGAGTTTGCTACTTGTATAGAGGTAGAAATACTTTTGGATATATGTTGTTGAGGGTTATTGTAGAATTGTTGATTTGGGCCGGGAATAGGATGAATATCACCATCTAATAGGAGCTGAGTGGGATGTTTTATTAAGGTTTTTATGCTTTTAAAGTACTTGGGTAAACTTATCCTATTGGAAAAGTAAAGAATATGGGGAGATCTATGAAATCTTGGGAGTAGGTATGCTGAGGTAGAAGTTATGTTGCTATGGGAGAGGGAGCCAGGGTGTATGTTAGGTAGTGTTTGTTGGTGTGGAGGTACATAATTAACTACAGAGAAATGTTTGTAGACGGTTAAAGTGTAGGGAACGGCTAGAAATAATAATGAAGAAATAATAAGAAGATAGTTTTTATAGTTAGAGTTCTATGTGAAGGTCATTTGAGGTGATAGGGTAGTAGGGTAATATAAAATGTTAGATATAGTTAGATTATGAGATATAGTATGGTATAATAGATAAGTGGTGACTAGAAGGGGAAGTAGCAGTAAAGAGAGAGTTAGTGGGGCTGACAAAATTGTCCCCTAAAAGTAGGGGGGAGAGGATTAAGGAGAGTGTTAACAGTGGGAGTAGGTGTTAAGTAGTAAGGGGAAGTAGTAGTGAGGAGGGAGGTAGTGGGGCTGGTTAATTTTTTGTGTAACAGCACTGGGGGTGGGTGGGAATTGGAGGTAGGGTAGGGAAGCGGAGTGAGCCCGCAGGGCGAACAGAGCGGGCTACAGCAAGTAGTGGAAGATTCAGCAGAGACAATCAGTAAGCACCATTCAGCTAGAGAAAGACAGGGGAGGAGGTAAGTAGATGCTATAAGAGCAGGTAAGGTATAGAAGAGATGATAGTGAAAGGAGAAATTAAGAAGAAATAAATTCTAAAGTTAGTAGTGAGAGTGAAGAGTACTGACTATGAGCAGAGAAGGAGTAGAAAGGGGAAAGAGGGCAACTGTGAATGTCCAAGAGATAGAAGAGGAGGAATACAGTGAACTAGGACTAGTAGACTATGGGGAGTGGGATGCAGTGAACTAAAACTAGTAAATTGTGGGGAGTGAGTAAGGGCATGAGGCAAAATTACACTGCACCTAGTGGGCAGAAATGGATACTACAGCAGGTAGCCAGGAAAAGATAAATAGGTGGGGAAGAATAAGGTAAGTAGAGAGGGAAAATCTAACAGAAGAGGCTTTTAGTCAGGGAAAGGAGTCTGGCTGCTGGCTATCCTGACTCAGTGACTAAATATATATATATATATATATATATATATATATATATTTTTTTTTTTTGACATAAAGTAGTTTTTCTACCTAATGCTTCACATTTAGTGTACTATATATAAAGGTTGTTGGAGGAAGTATTTCACATCCAAAATATAAGTTTGATGACTATTTGATGTCTACACACACACACACACACACACACACACACACACACACACACACACACACACACACACACTCACATAGAAACACACAAATATTTAGGAGTAGTGTAGCTTTAAAAATACATGATTAAGCTTAAATAATAGCAGACATTAAAAGTTTCATACCTCTCAACTGTCCATATTTTCAAAGAATGCCCAAAGGTTCACCTAATTTTCATTTTTGGGTATGTTCTTCATGAAATTTGTGGTTTTCTGGCAAATCATTATGTGTACAGTCACTAAATAATGACATACATTTTAGTTTCAGACTTCATTTCCTTCAGAAAATGCATGCTAAAAATATTTGTATTCTAGCAACTTTCTAGGTTTATAACAACAATATTTAAAATCTGCTTTTATTTATTTTACACTTTATCCCGATATCTTGAGCTAAGAAGTAGAGAGGTATGCATACTTCTTAACTTCTTGATAACCCAATCTGTTTCTCTCATATACACCCTCCCACACATCCTCTTTCATATACGCCAAGCATGCATACACAAACAAGCAGACATAATTTTCTACTTTTTAAAACAATTAGTTACTTTTAATTTACACTAACTAAACAGCAAAAAGTGCTGCTTATCAAGAGTAAAATAATGGCTCAGTCTATCATACTCTCACATTCATGCACACATATGTACAGAGAAACCCGCACACTTTTCACTTTGTATATGTGTGTGTGTGTGTGTGTGTGTGTGTGTGTGTGTGTGTGTGTGTGTGTGTGTGTGTGTGTATTTAAACATTTTCTATTATTTTCAGTTTTATTGTCGCCAAACAGCAAAAGCACTGCTTAGCAACAGTAAAATAATGGAGACCAATAGCTTTCTGACTTTCTGAGCTTCCCAGCACATAAATATGCTGCCATGAAGTGTTGGACCTGTTTTTCAGTTGGCATTACCTGCAAATTAACACCCCATTCTCTAATGAGGTGTGAAATACTCCTGTGCTGAATGCTGATTCAGCTTGACAAAGACTTGTAATACAAAAAAGCACAAATAAAGCAGCATTTAGTTTTCAGCTTCAAAGTAAAAATGTATGTTTAAAATATCTCGGTTGTGCAGTCATCCTGCTGAATGCAGAATATCTAACAGCACAATTTGAGAGATAAGAGGAGCTAGTTATTCAGTGTGCTTCCTGCAAGCTTTTCATATATTTAACAAAACACAATGTGCGCTGCCTGTACAGTTTTCATATATTTAGCAAAACACAATGTGCGCTGCCTGCACAGTTTTCATATATTTAGCAAAACACATTGTGAGCTGCCTGCACAGTTTTCATATATTTAACAAAACACATTGTGAGCTGCCTGCACAGTTTTCATATATTTAACAAAACACATTGTGAGCTGCCTGCACAGTTTTCATATATTTAACAAAACACATTGTGAGCTGCCTGCACAGTTTTCATATATTTAACAAAACACATTGTGAGCTGCCTGCACAGTTTTCATATATTTAACAAAACACATTGTGAGCTGCCTGCACAGTTTTCATATATTTAACAAAACACATTGTGAGCTGCCTGCACAGTTTTCATATATTTAACAAAACACATTGTGAGCTGCCTGCACAGTTTTCATATATTTAACAAAACACATTGTGAGCTGCCTGCACAGTTTTCATATATTTAACAAAACACATTGTGAGCTGCCTGCACAGTTTTCATATATTTAACAAAACACATTGTGAGCTGCCTGCACAGTTTTCATATATTTAACAAAACACATTGTGAGCTGCCTGCACAGTTTTCATATATTTAACAAAACACATTGTGAGCTGCCTGCACAGTTTTCATATATTTAACAAAACACATTGTGAGCTGCCTGCACAGTTTTCATATATTTAACAAAACACATTGTGAGCTGCCTGCACAGTTTTCATATATTTAACAAAACACATTGTGAGCTGCCTGCACAGTTTTCATATATTTAACAAAACACATTGTGAGCTGCCTGCACAGTTTTCATATATTTAACAAAACACATTGTGAGCTGCCTGCACAGTTTTCATATATTTAACAAAACACATTGTGAGCTGCCTGCACAGTTTTCATATATTTAACAAAACACATTGTGAGCTGCCTGCACAGTTTTCATATATTTAACAAAACACATTGTGAGCTGCCTGCACAGTTTTCATATATTTAACAAAACACATTGTGAGCTGCCTGCACAGTTTTCATATATTTAACAAAACACAATGTGCGCTGCCTGCACAGTTTTCATATATTTAACAAAACACAATGTGCGCTGCCTGCACAGTTTTCATATATTTAACAAAACACAATGTGCGCTGCCTGCACAGTTTTCATATATTTAACAAAACACATTGTGAGCTGCCTGCACAGTTTTCATATATTTAACAAAACACAATGTGCGCTGCCTGCACAGTTTTCATATATTTAACAAAACACATTGTGAGCTGCCTGCACAGTTTTCATATATTTAACAAAACACATTGTGAGCTGCCTGCACAGTTTTCATATATTTAACAAAACACATTGTGCGCTGCCTGCACAGTTTTCATATATTTAACAAAACACATTGTGCGCTGCCTGCACAGTTTTCATATATTTAACAAAACACATTGTGAGCTGCCTGCACAGTTTTCATATATTTAACAAAACACATTGTGAGCTGCCTGCACAGTTTTCATATATTTAACAAAACACATTGTGCGCTGCCTGCACAGTTTTCATATATTTAACAAAACACATTGTGAGCTGCCTGCACAGTTTTCATATATTTAACAAAACACATTGTGAGCTGCCTGCACAGTTTTCATATATTTAACAAAACACATTGTGCGCTGCCTGCACAGTTTTCATATATTTAACAAAACACATTGTGAGCTGCCTGCACAGTTTTCATATATTTAACAAAACACATTGTGCGCTGCCTGCACAGTTTTCATATATTTAACAAAACACAATGTGCGCTGCCTGCACAGTTTTCATATATTTAACAAAACACACTGTGCGCTGCCTGCACAGTTTTCATATATTTAACAAAACACATTGTGCACTGCCTGCACAGTTTTCATATATTTAACAAAACACATTGTGCGCTGCCTGCACAGTTTTCATATATTTAACAAAACACATTGTGCGCTGCCTGCACAGTTTTCATATATTTAACAAAACACACTGCCAGTTTTGCTTTCAGTTCAAAAGAAGCCAGTATCCTTTGCTGCTCTCCTCTACTTAAATACAGCCTGTCTAGGTACAATCCATAACTAACACCTGAGTGGGCTGTCATGCCCTATGCCTCCAGGGTTTTCAGGTAAGCTCCTGCTTTAACCCTCTTTCTGAGTCTCCAAGGAGGGACTGACTGGATTCCTTATGATTAAGTACTTTGTGTTCATTGTTTCATTTACTTTGGATATTACAGTTCTGTGGAAGATAAACTGAATGTAAGTTGTAAAAAATCCTTCTGTATCAAATGAAAAATCTGCAGTTCTACAGGTGTAGCACAATAGGTGGTTACCTACTAATATTCAGCATTTGTCATACTGTCCTTTTTAGGTGGTCTTCTGTATTCCAGACTTTCCTTATTTGACAGTGTTTTCCCCAGATCTTAAGATGACCACCAAGCTTCTTTCTTGGATCCCCTATTGACCCATTAATTTCTGGCCCAGTTTCATGAGCCCGCCCACTCATTTTTTCACCTGGGGACTAAGAGTGCAACCCTGAGTGAGTTGATGTCATCTGCCATGAGTTATTTTTTGTTTGTTTTTTTATTGCTACAACATCCTCCTCCATTGCTATAGTTGTAACTTCAGTTATTGTTTATTTAGGAATGCACACTTCCACTCATGCTAATTGCGATATGCAGTGACTTGCTAGTGGGGGAGCCCATCCAGTTCAGATGGGGTAAAGCAACCATGGCAATGTTCCTTAGGTGGGTGAGCCAACAAATTCCACACCTTTCCTACATTCCTCATGCCAGCTTCTGCAGAACCCAGGCCACTAGATGAACCCGGATTAGTTATTACAAAGTCCGGCTTTTAGCATTCTTTCTACTGGAGATGGCTATTTCTACTGCTTTTTCTATACGCATTCATTGTTAACAAAATACATTTACCCGAGTACCCATTTTTCAGTTTTATTGTTTTCCATAAGTAGCACAAATCTGGATGTAAGAAAAACCATAATCTTCATATCACATCCCATTATCCATCATCAGAACAATTTTTTTGTTACATTACATTAAATCATGCTGCAGATATAGCATCAGTGTAAAGAATTCATAGAGGATGTCTGGAATAAACCATGAGAGAGAGAGAAATTTAGTAACTTGTGTTCTTTGGATATTTCCCTTCATGCAATCTCAAAAGTCGAGATAATAAGTGATTAGGGACAGACCTACTTAAAACTAGTTATGTGACTAAATATTATATATATATATATATATATATATATATAATTATCTAGACAGGAAATGTATGAAAGAAAATTAATCAAGGAATGTATATTTTGGATAATGATGAAAAAGATATACCAACATAAAATATGCTAATGAGCCAGATAGACACCAGGGGAAATATATATTAGGGTAATTATTAGGGCAATTAATTACACTAGCTGAGGAGAAATAGAGTTTAAATACCCGGGTGATCAAGATGCAGTGAACACTGGATGTGGATGACTGTCCCAGTGAAAATGGCCAGGTATTTAGATTGACTGCAGTGTAACTGGTGTTATATGGTAGTGATGGATTTGTGAAACAAGACGTCAAATCCTAGTTCATCAACTGCAACAGCAAAGCTTCCACATCAACTCTAGTTAAAAAAGGCAAAACTCCACTTCCATCAAAAATCAGAAAAATTAAATAACCACATATTTTATTTTTTTGCCTAAATATGCTAACTTAATGGTCATAAAGTTATGGACAAGAGCAAAATCTGAGACATAGCATTACTGAAAGCACATATATCCAATGGAAAACTTCCACAAACCAATCACCTGTACTCTCTGTCAATGTTTCTGGTTTGACAATCAAGGATTCTGTGAATTATACTGCAAAAAACTTTATTCTCTCTCTTTGATAAGTAAAATTGCTAAATATTGCATGGATTCTTGAGAGAGAGAGAGAGAGAGAGAGAGAGAGAAAACTGGATTCAATGTGATTTTTTTGTCCATAGAAAATGTTTGTTAGACTCCTGTATCAAACAGCATCATAAAATCTGTTTATAGTTCTTCCAAAGTGAAGCATGCATAATGGTAAAAAGGATACATCCAGCATTACTGCCACAGAACAATATTAGTGGAGCAGATTGGTATTTTTGAAAAGTGTTTACTTGGAAATAATACTGACTACAACACACTGTCAAACATTTGATTCATGCTAAAGTAAATCACATGGTGACTGCTGAAGTGTATGGATAAGGGATTAAGAAATATACTTACTAGCAATAGTTCCATTTTTTGTCAGGGGGCATTCGTACCATGGCAGAGGATACTGAAAGGACTGGAAGAAATAGAAGATGCTCCAGCCAATGATAACATTGTAATAGAGTCCAACAAAGAAACAAACCTGGCAAAATAAGAAAAGATGGGAGTCATTTCATCACTTACAAGCTGAATTATAGACTAGTTTGGCCTCATTTTGACTTTGCTTGTTTTGTTTACCAGACAGGTGCACTGTATAGCATATACATTTATTTTCAGGTATGATTTTGGAGTGTACATCAACAAACTTTAGATATCAAATTGCAATTTGTGGATCTGTTAACTAGACAGCAGGATGGGTCTTCAAACTATTTTCAACCATAACTCCAACACAAAGACAACAAGTACCAGAAATAAAATTTGACAGCATGTGAGAATCACAAGAAAATTTTGAAAAACTATACAAAATAAATTAGTATCAGCAATAATGAACAGTAATGCTACAGTAAATAAACTTAACTCCTGTTATGGTTTAGCTAAGAACACCACACTAATGAAGTTATTCTGAAGTACCAAAGATTTCTAAAACATTAGGAACTTGCATTTAAAACATGTCTTATTTATAGTAATTGTAAAAGCTGAAATAAAAGAAAAAAATAAATATATGCAAATATATATTCAAAGCATGCAAAATATATTTAGAAATTGCATTCAACAAAACAATCCTGTATTGTAAGGAATATTTGTAAGGAGGGAAAAGGTAAAAGGTAGCCCTTGTCTATATGGCTGTTAACAAGCGTATGTTCTTTAAGGTGTTCCAAGAGATTTTTCTAAAGCTAGATTTAAGTTGTATGCTCTTTAGAAATATATTTGATAGCTCTATCCAATTTTCAGATGTTACTTTACCGAAACGTTTTTTTTCTTTAACTGACTTGATGAAAGGAGGTTTATGGCTTTTTTAACTTATCCAAGTCTTTTGGGTTTGTAATACCATGACGGAATGGCTCCCATTCCTAAGTCAAAGTACGATTAAAGTTCATGAAGTTAGTATTGTTTCAATCTTTGATGTCAGCTATAAGTGCTCTTTGTAGTACCTGCAATGTGCCTAGTAATAACTCCTCCTGTAATTCGTACAGGGTTACATGTATTAGCAACATATCTAAATATGACTGTAAATTCTTTTTTATAAGACGTGTTGCCCCTACTGCTATTGGAACTATGTGGGTATCTTTCTTCTACATTGCTCTCATTTCTGCCTGCAAATCTTGATATTTTATGACTTTGTGTCTCTCTGTATGCAAGACACTGTAGTCACTGGGTGTGGCGATTTCAATGATAAATGCTACTTTTGTCTTCTTTTCATGGACTATTATATCTGGTTTTCTAGCATTTATCTTTTGAACTGTTGGTAATTTGTGATCCCATGTGATGTAAACGTCATCATTTTCTATGATACTTTGTGGATCATGTTTCCAGTGTTAACAGCAACTTCAATATCATAATGTTTGCACAATCCCCAGTGCAACAGTCTTGCCACATTAGTATGGCTTTCAGTATACAGTCATTCTGCCACTAGTATGCTTATGCTGAGTAGGTCATATTGTGATAACTGAATTATTTGTTTTTAAAAGAGCAGCAATAATTATTATTAAGTAATTATTGGCAAAGACATTGTCCATCCCCAAAGTGCGTTTTTTAAACAATGCCAACCTGGTAAGCCTACCAACATAAAACAAAGGAAAATATGAAGGTGTTACTGATCAATGCTAGGAGCTTAAACAAGAAGCTGCACTCCCTACAAAATCCTCCTCACCCTGGAGGATGTAGAAATTTGTGCAGTGTTTGAGACATGGTTTAAAAACAATGGAGAGCAGTAACACATTCCACACATTTAGATCAGCTGCTGTGTAGGAGGGGAAAAAGGTGGAGGTGTCTCAGTTTTCATCCAGAAGAGACACACTTCAAGGCTGGTAAAGAAGTATAATGCACTAGAGTATCTTCATGTCCAAGTAACTATCAGGTAGGTCCTGCACCATATATTAGCTAGCTGTAGCACTCCCTCTATGACATATGAAAGCTAGAATGCCTTTCTACAGTAACTAGAATCACTCAGTATTAAACCCAAAACTATTTTCCTAGGTGATCTAAACTAACTAAAGACCGGGAAACATACACCACCACTAGTGCACAAGCACAGATATTCCTGGACTTTGGAAATACAAATGCCCTGGAACAATTAGTCAGAGTATCCACTAGGGGGAGTAACATCTTGGATCTTGTCCTTATTAATATGGGAACATCTTACACTGTCCTTTGCTATCTTTAGCACTTGTTTTGTCTGACCATAAAGCAGTCTCTTTCAAAATAAAACTGAAACCAAAGATCCCTTTCATCCAAGATACCTTTAGAAGTTGAAGACAAACTACCTATCCATACGTGATACATTCTCAAGCTTTAAATTCCCACTAAACTCAGTAAGCTTCACTGAATATGTGGAAACAAAAAACTATGTACTATATCAGCATATAAACAGCTGCATAGATGCAGCTGTACTCTGTAGGAACAAGCGCAGGGCAAACCCCAGAAAAACCCAGATGGTGGAACCATAATATCAAAAGATTTATAATAAAAGGAAAAGTATTTTGACCAAAAGTAAGAAGAGCAATTCCCAGAATGTAGAGTCCTTGTCACTGAAATAAACATATAATTCAAAATCTTTAAGTCCAACAAAGCCAAGACTGAGGCTAAAATAGCTATCCAAACCAAAAACAATAACACTGCCATTTTTAAATTATGTTTGGACTCTCACAGCACAGTGCAGCAATGTGCTTAGCTGATTGTGAATGTTACCTACACTAAGGTTGACATATAGTAAAATGTCTGGCTGATAAACTTAGCTCTGGCTTTACCCCTCTGTCCTCTCCTTCTGTCCCTCAAGACGGATACCAAAACTGGCTCACCTCCAGCTATCACACAAGACCAAGTCCTAAAAGTGCTATCAGAAGCTAAAAGTACTGCATCAGTGGGTCCTGACAGTATCCCTGGATGCATCTTAAACAGCACGAGGCATAGTTTAGCCACATCCCTAATAAACAAACAATCTCAGCTGCCATACAGGCTTTGTACCAAGTGAATGGGAACCAGCTACAGTCTTTCACATGCATAAAGAAGGATTTTACACAGACCCAGGCAATAACAGACTTACAAGTCTGGCCAGCTTCATATGCAAAGTCATGGAAAGATTTATGATGGAACTAATCAATAAGGCCATCGGGACCCTCCAAACACTGAACCAGTCTCCATTTGGATTAGTCAAGGGCAGGCTTACTCAAACTGGTGATCCTTTTGAAAAGTCACCAAAGCAATGGATGAAGACAAACAGTACACACTGCATACCTTGACCTGGCCAAAGCTTTTGACACAATTCACCAGTCGGGTACAGTAGAAAAGCTAAATAAACTGGGAGTAAGCCCTATGACACCCACTGGATTGCCAACGGGCTCACAGATAGAATGCAGCAAATCAAAATAGGGTAAGTTACCTCCACAAAGATGCCAGACACGAGTGGTGTCCCCCAGGGTTCTATGCTGGGACCTCTCATGTTTGGCATCTGCTTTTCTGAAGTAAAAACCAATACCAAAGGAGTCTTGCTGATTAACTTTGCAGATGACTACAAGCTAAGAGCAGTCACTGAATCCCCAAATGATTTAGCCATCCTGCATGAAGGCTTCTCCCAAATAACTGATTTCAAAATCATGGACTGAAACTAAATGCCAAAATAGTGCATAACTACATCCTTTGGGAAGTCATTTATCCCAGAGAACTACACACATTGATAATACAATCCTAAGAGGTAACCCAGTTCTTTGGGATTTCAGAACTTATATGGATAGTGACCTAACTTTTGTTAACATCTGTCGATTGTTGTAAGAAGGCCCTTTTATATTGCACAGCTTATAAACAAACGGATCATGTCTAAATCTATGGATGTCATTGTTCTCTCTTACTCAGTCCTTATTAGGCCATTCGTGGAGTAAAATTACTCCTTTGCCAAGTAACTGTTCAGTCACATGGAACAACATGGCCTAAGTGAACTGACTTAAAGCCCTGTCACTATATTTGGTAGCCTACAGATGCTAAATGTGACCTGTGTCTGACATATAAGACATCCTCCAATCCAATACTGATGGCTTTGCTGCATATCAACAAGCCAAATGGCATCAGAAATACTAGGTCTAGAGATCTAAACCTCTTCTGCAACATCAACAGCATAATTTGGAGGGGCAGGTATATCTTACAGAGGATACTGCTGCTCTTAAACAGACTCCCCATTCTCATAAAACAAAGTTCATTCCTGTCCATAGTCAAGTGCAACTTGGATTTATGGATGGGAAACAGAAAATTTACCCCAGGACTGCCCCATGTACTACTAATGGATATAGGCAGTTCCTAAATACTTTATCTCATGCATTGGTCCAAATTACCTATGCAAGGATCCCAGAAATTATCATTGGGGAAAGTTGGCATAATGGTTAAGGTGTTTGCCTTACAGACAGAATGTGCAGGGTTTTATTCTCACATGGGGTAATTGGCTAGGCTTAAAATGGCTGACAAGGGCAGTTAACTAATTACTAATCTATGAACTTATGAACATATAATATCTAATTGACCATGAGATGAGTAAGGCCAATTTCTAATCAAACGAGATGTGTTAATTCAGGCACAAAAAGGGAAATTAGTTAGGCTTGAAATGGCCCATAAGGGCAGCTAGCCCAGTACTTACTTGTGAACCTATGAAGATGACTAAGAAGAGAAGAAAGGAATGTACTGTAATAAGGAAATAGTCTTCTTTTTTATTGTAGTGCAGGGATGCTCAAACTTGGAGAAAGTTAAATGAAGCAACATATGGCTGTACCAAGAATATGCATTATGGGAATATTTGAGGGCAGTCAGAAGAAGATCATTCAGCCAAGATAGTGAGCCATTTTTGGCATAGCAGTCTAACCTGGTTTGGTTAAATGATATGAAACAGAGTAACATCCTTTATTTATTTTAAATGGATTGGTGAGCTGATCCAATGACCTTTATCATCCATGACCTAGGTGTGTGGCAAAAAAAATGTAATTCACTGGTAGCCTTGAACAATTTAATTGCATTCTAAAAGTTATTATAAATGTTGCATAAAAAGAGACAAATGGGGATTTACATAGTACATATACAGGATACATATTACATTTACAATATCGACTTAGGTCTTTATATGCTCAAGTGGGCGAAAGGTTGTGCGCTGCTGGACAAAATTTCAAAATGTGCTGTCTCCTTTTCAGTAACTATGTGAAAATAAGATACTCTAGTTGTATAAGCTGAACACAGTGGGCCTTGTACAAAGTAGATTGAGTAGGCAGTAAAGTGTGGCAGCTGAAACATAAATATATGTTAGTAAAAGGAACATGTGAACAATATGTACAATATCAAGTTAGTACATTATTATAATTTATTATTTCAGCAAATGGTCAGTAGGTTGTCAAGTGTGTGAGGAACGTACATATATATATATATATATTAGCAATGTACATCTTTGGGAATGTAATCATTAAACTGCATCTCTAAAACAGCAACATTTATGTCCTATGGATACTGCTTTTAGCTGATTTATGAGCAATGTATTCCATCTCTGTCCTAAGATTTTTGCTTAGATTGATTCAGTTTGGCACAACTTTAGAGATGCCCATTTGAATTACCGCTTTTTCTAAAGTATGATCTACATAATATCCCACTGTCATCAATATTCATAGGGTCATAGGAGATTACTAGGCTATCGATCCGGAGATCATTTTAAGCCTAGCCGTTTCAACCCAATGTAATACTGTAGAAGTAATAATTAATACCCAAGATTGCATTTAGTGATGACTGCTCACGTCCAGGAAGGTCATGGAGGCCACAGTGGGAAGTTCTTACAGATAATTTAGCGGGGAAAGGGGGCCATATCCATAGTGAATAATTTTGAATGTAAGGGTGGAAAAGAGAAATGTAGCTCTAGTGATTATTGTGAAGTAACTGACAGTTTTCTTTGTAATGCAATAATAACCTATCATTATATTGAGGAAGTGGCATATTTTATTGTAATGGTTTAAAACCAATTTGCATTATATACAGAATTTACAGCAGATGGTGGAGACTATACTCTAAACCAGGAATTAGCACTCCTTTAACCAGGGCCAATCTACATTCACATTTAAGATAATTAGAAACTACGTAGCAGGCTTACTGTTGGTTACAGATTTTATCTGTAATGTATTCAGTATAATGAGAAAAAGATTAATGCAAGTAGAAACAGTGGCATCAGCAGAACTGTATGGGATACTTTATTCCTAATAAAATCCATTATGTTGATACTAGTATCCTTCAGTTTTTGCAGGGTGCCCAATAGCATCACTGCAGCTTTGAAAGTATTTAGGAGCTATGTGTGTTTATAAAAAGTACTTACATACAGAGGTGAAGTCATTTGTTGATTTCCACTTCTTTTAAAGTAGATGGAGAGAAGTAGAAAAGGATATCCGCATAAAGATGGACTACCTTATTACAAATGGTTTTAGTGTGAGCTTTAAGGACAGCAAGGTGCTAGTTATAAGCTCAATGTATTTTTACTGGTTTGCCCATTGAACAGCAATGTTGGGTGTAAATAGGAAGCTGAGAGTTTGGTAAATGCAAATGTTTAAGGCAGAATATCATTATAGCAGTCTTGGAGACACTAAGTGTAAGATGGTTCTTAAACATTTATAGAAGAGAGAGTAATCTGAAATTTCCTTTGCTGATTAGAAATGGAACTGTGTACATCCTACGGTATAAGATTACATGCATGAAGTAAAATAAATGCATATGAAACTATAGAAGTTATGCAATTTATAAACAAGAATAAACTGAGGACTAGGAATTGCCTGAAGAAAACATTTGATTCTTGAATATGTTTTTTTTTTTTTTTTGTTATAGTGAATGTTGTTTGAGATAATCACAGAAGCAAACAAGGAAAGAGGGGCTGAAGCTAAGGGAATGCATTTTTGTAGATAAACTATAGTAAACAGAATCAAGTGTACATTTTAGATCCATGGAAATTGAACCTTAAAAGTATTGCTTTCCATAGACTAAAATACTTTATCTGTGAGGAAGTAAATTGCCTTTAATGTATTATGACCTGATCTGAAACCATGCTGTCAGACAAAGAAGGTAATACCTAACTGCACACAAAAATTTGATTAAAGTGGGAGTATGGATCTGACATTCTTAATTAATAAAGTTGAATGAGTATAGATCTGATGTTCTTAGCTAATAACCATGTACTAGAATAAGAGTACATAAATTGAGGAAGGGCTAATCCTGTAATAATGTAAATATTTGTTAGCATGAACAAATTGGCAATAAATGGTGTAGTCTTGTGGCAGGATGGATGTAAAGCATTGAGGTTAAGATTGGTTATATTAAAAAACTAATAAGCAACATTTTTGCTAAGTAGTATAAAAACCTCATACAATCTTTAATCAAAGACCTCCCACAATCATAATATGGAAGGAGACCCCTTAATAAGTACTCATGCATTTATATTACCATTAGTCATACAGACTTACAGCTACATAAAAAATATCATTATAAGCCCATCAACTACCCAAGCCACTGGAAACAGATTCCAAAAATACACTGATTGGAAAAGGGAGTAAACAGTAACAAAAGTTAAAAAAAAACTGACTTGCAAGACACTTTGTATAGTGGTGCTGTTAGGGAAAGGATGTTTACTGATCTAATGTGTAGGATTGGTGGTAGGGGTAGGTTATGGTTAGCAGTAGTCAGCTAACAATACACAACTGTACACACACACATATCCTGTACTCTACCAAGTGTGACATGTGAAACAGTAGTCTGCTAACACAATACACAACTATACACACACACACATGCACACACACACACACACACACACACACACACACACATGCATGCACGCACACACACACACACACACACACACACACACACACACACACACACACACACACACACACACACACACACACTGTACTCTACCAAGTGTGACACCTGAAACAGGATTCAGCTAAGACAATGCACAAATATACACGCACACCCTGCACTCTATCAAGTGAAACACTTGAAACAGTATTCAGCTAACATAATGCACAACTAATCATTTGATAACTCTATGTCTTTCTTGCACAGCTAATCCTATGGTAACTCTTTCTCTATGTATATAGTGTTTTGTCATATTCCCTGCAGAACCCATAGTAAAGACATTCTGAGTATGTTATGGGCTATGTTTTGATATGTATTTTTGAAGATTATTTTGATGAAATGCAGTTCCACAGAAAAAAAATTGTGTAATATATAAAATTCAAAAAAATTAATGCATGGAGTTAAAGGTACATGCCAAAAGTATATAACAGTGCAGAACTTGTAGCAAGCTAAACTCATCAAGCACTCTGTCCTTTTTTCCGATGTGGCACAGCTCAACCCTATATTGAGAAAAGAAATAAGAAAGGTTCTCTGCAAGTTGAGCACATAAGTGCAAGAAAAATCTGTTTAAAACTCTAGCAAATGTCTTGCTACAAATATAAAAAGAGTCTTGTTAAGTTGGTTAGGGGTCGCCACAGCGGAACTCCGGTCCGCTACTGATTGGCAGTTGATTTTTACGTGACGAGTTGCCAGCCCTGACGCACAACCTTCAACAAAGGTACGCCCATTCACACAGAAAACGCTCTAGCTGAAAATCGAACCGGACAGCGTCCTACTGTGAGGCGACAACGCTACCGCAGCACCACCACCGCGGCTTGCATATTATTAGATGTGTAACCCATTATGTGGTGCATGACAAAAAAATTCCCTAATTTCAAAAGCCTTATTTATCTTCTTAAGAGAAAAAGTTTAGGTTTTGCAAATATGTCTACCAAAGGAACATGAAATGAAGGGAAAACAATATTCCTTATTTTTAACATGCATCATATAATGGTTTTAATATATACTAATATACAAATGTGGAGCATTTTATGGGGGGGGGTACATCAGCCCATTTTAAACAAAGGCTGTGTTTACATTTAAGTAATTTGCAGTGCAACTGGTAAAGTAATGCGCTTGTACTTTATACTCTGAGGCAACAGTCACTTTTACTGGATTAGAGAAGGTTATTGTAAATAATACAAAGACATTTGAGAGCGTGATAGCTACATTCCACAGCCAGATCATTACTCTGTGTGCTATTTATGCACCTGGATTAAATGAAAACCTATAATGTGGGCTAATTACAAACATTAAATATAGACTGACAGATACACACACACACACAAAAAAACAATACAATAGGTGACCATGTGTAAATAATATAAGTTTGGTAGTTACACACATTATTACACTACTGAGTTTATTCCAGTATCATGCATTTGTTTTGTATATAATTTGTAAGTGGATTTATAAAAAAAAATCTTTACCACTATTATTCAAGCCTTGTGTCATTAATTATGGTATTTTCAGGGTCCTAGTTTGTTAATGGCTGAACAATCCCACCTTTTTTGTTTTAACCACAATGTTCCACCAAAGTGTATGTACCACCACTGAAGATCTGTTGTGGACTGAAATCTGGTTTGTTGTGAGTGAGAGTCCTAATAAAGAGTATGCTCATTTGTTGCTTTCTCTCTCTGTAGATATACAAGCATGTGTGCACATAAATAAATATATTATGCAGGAGCAATTCAGTTTGTTGCATTATAGTTTCACCAAACCGAAGTTCAGTGATACTTGTGTTCAAACAGAGGTACAGTGGGATACATAGGTTCACAGGTGTGTACTAGACTAATGGCCCTGGGGCCTTTACCAGTCTACCCATAGGATTACCCTGGCATCATGCCAGCCAACCTTAGTTCCCAGTGCCTCTGTCGAGTAGAGCCACTGGAGTTATCCCCCCTTGGTGAATTTTCTATTTCCCATCCAGTCATCAAGATTTCTCTTGAAGAGGGTCAGCGAGGTGTTCTGCTTGACATAGCATGGGCAGTCTCTGGGTTATGACCCTGTCCCTCCAGTACGTCATGTTAATTGTGGTAATAAGGTTGAGGTCTCTGGAGTGTGTGGTGTGGTGGGATTTCTTTAGATGTAGCATTTCTAACAGAGCTGGGTCAGACATGGCTTTGTATGTCAAGGAGAGATGGCCTCTAAGTAAGCGATATGAGAGAGAGAATATTTGGAGTTTTTTGAGTCTGTCCATACAGGACAAATGTTTAAGGCCTAGGATCCTCTTTATGAGGTACTTTTGTGGCCTCTCCAGTTGTTGCAGGTGTCAGTGTTAGTGTTAGTGTGTTAGTTCTTCCATAAAAGGAATATGTTGGAGATGTGAGCAAGTATTCAATACAGATTGGAACCACATTTTCTTTGACTGTGTTAAAATTGAGCCATTTTGGAATGGTATTAATAACTTTCTACAGCTTTATTTAATGAATCATTTTATTTAACTAAAGCTCTTGTATTATTAAATGTGAACGAATGTCCTCATTTGAATAGGTCAAACATGTATCTAGTATGGACTATACTTGCAATTTCAAGGAAGTGTATAACAAGAAGATGGAATACAAACACAATACCAACTTTGGAAGACTTCTACAGCCTATTGAAGACCACAGCATTATTGGAAATTAAAATTAAAGAACTAAGAATTTATCCAAAGCCATTTTTCAACAACCCTTGGGGAAAAGTCTTATCATTGATTGACACTATACAACAATTGATCAGACACTATGATACTGGATTGGACATACCTATAAAGTAACTGTGCACATTAAGATCTGTTATAGTGTCAGGCTATTGTAAATAGTGTACATAGTTATCTAAGATGTTATGTATAAATACTATGGAATTCATTCAAATGTATTTGAAAAATAAAAAAATGTGAAAAAAGAAGCTTACAAACAGTCCTGGATACAGCAAGTCTGTATCTGGACTAGACTAGTTACAGAAAAGGTAGGAAATAGGCGCAGACATGGGCTTTTAAACCAGAAAATTGAAAGCGATGGAAAAATGCCAAACGGCCAATAAACTACAATTTCTGGGCCAGAAACCACTCCTCTTGTGGTAGATTGGCTACATACTGCTTACCACCCCCACTGATAAGCTAGAAGGCTTCCCTTCAATACAGAAAGGCTTGGGGGCTCAGAAGCTTACATATAGTCCGGGATATAGCAAATCTGTATCTGGACTAGACTAGTTACAGGAAAGGCGGGAAAGTGCAAACACGGGCTTTTAAACCAGAAAGTTGAAAGAGATGGAAAAACTGTCCAAACAGCCAATAAACTATAATTTCTGGGCCAGAAACTACTCCTCTTGCGGTAGATAATCCACCTAGTGCTGACCACTCCCACTTACAAACTAGAAGGCTTCCCTCCAACACAGAAAGGCTTGGAGGGTTCAGAAGCTTACAAACAGTCTTGGATAATCTGGACTAGACTAGTTACAGGAAAGGTGAGAAACAAGTGCAGATGCAGGCTTTTAAACCAGAAAGTTGAAATAGATGGAAAAAACTGCCCAAATGGCCAATAAACTACAATTTCCAGGCCAGAAACCACTCCTCTTGTGGCAGATATGCTTACCACTCCTACTGATAAGCTAGAAGGCTTCTCTCCAACACAGAAAGGCTTGGGGGACTCAGAAGCTTACAAACATTCCTGAATACAACAAATCTGTATCTGGACTAGACTAGCTACAGGAAAGGTGGGAAACAAGCGCAAATGTGGGCTTTTAAATCAGAAAGTTGAAAGAGATGGAAAAAACTGCCCAAACGGCCAATAAACTACAATTGCTGGGCCAGAAACCACTCCTCTTGTGGTAGATAGGCTACCTAGTGCTTACCACTAATACTGATAAAGGCTTCCATCCAACACAGAAAGGCTTGGGGGGCTCAGAAACTTACAAACAGTCCTGGATACAGCAAATTTGTATCTGGACTAGACTAGTTACAGGAAAAGTGGGAAACAAGCTCAACATGGGCTTTTAAATGAGAAAATTTGAGAGAGATGGAAAAATTGCCCAAATGGCCAATAACTACAATTTCTGGGACAGAAACCACTCCCCTTGTGGTAGATAGGCTACCTAGTGCTTACCAGTACTACTGATAAGCTAGAAGGCTTCCCTCCAACACAGAAAGGCTTGGGGGGGGGGCTAGTCCTGGATAAAGCAAATCTGTATCTGGACTAGATTATTTACAGGAAAACCAGGAAACAAGCTAAAACTTGGGCTTTTAAAACAGAAAAGTTGAGAGAGGTGGAAAAACTGCCCAAACAGCCAATAACTACAATTTCTGGGCCAGAAACCACCCCTTTTGTGGTAGATAGGCTACCTAGTGCTTACCTCTCCCATTGATAAGATAAAAGGCTTCCCTTCAACACAGAAGGTCTAGTCCTGGATACAGCAAATCTGTATCTGGAATAGACAAGTTACAGGAAAGGCAGGATAATTCACCCCGGGGCTAACTCCAGTGGCTTTACTCAACAGAGGCAATGAGAACTAAGGTTGGGTGGAACTATGCCAGGGTAATCCTATGGCTAAGCTTGTAAAGACCCCAGGGCCATTAGCCTAGTACACACCTATGAACCTATGAAACAAGCTCAGAATTATTTTATTTTTTTTTTTTTACAGAAAAGCAGCTAAAACAGCACTAAAAACAATCTGGGTGCAGTGCAAGCTAGTACACTTGAGTGTGTAGCAATATTAGAGCAAATACAGTTTAAATAAATGTAATTTATTCAAACTGTATTCTAAACTGAATTTGGTTATTGTTTTATTCAACTCTGAACAGTTAAAAAGTGCCCAAAATATACTTATCAGCTGAGAAGCACACTCAGTCAGAACACAATGAGATTCTAGCAAGTTTTTATTTTAGTAAACTGGAAAGGGAGAAAGCAGGAACAGAGGATAATCCAAGGTTAAGAACCTAAGTGGGTTGGCCTTTTCAAATGTTTTTTCTGTATTAGGTAGAATGAGCTAATGACACTAGACTGGGAGGAGTGTCACAAAACAAATTTACAGTATGGGCGGGCAACTGGAAAGCCACAAAGAGTTATATAGCTATTTGCTACAATTGGTAACTCAAAAAATGACTATCGTTTAAGCAGATATGATTCATGATCAAGATTGCTTAAGCTGACCTGATCATGAATCAAGACTGCTTAAGCTGACTGCTTGCAAGAACTGACTGGCAGCTTTTCTACAGTGTCCTTTGCATCTCATAATGGCTAGCACTTCGGCCAGGGGCCCCCATTGCCTTCCACTGCTCTGGTTTTGGGAAGGCAAGTCACTCACTGTACATGAGCCTAAGTCTTTTGATTAGCTACGAATATCTTTTGTTCTGTATCATGAAATAAATTCTCCAAACTGAGTAGCAATTTCAGAGTCAACTCATGTAACAAAATGGTGAAGGACTACATTTTGTCAGTATTAAGAAACTTTTCTTTATTATAGCAGATTGTTTGTTATTAGACTGCACACATTGTTGCTTAAAACATTTGATGTTTTTGTGAGAGAGAATTTTTGCATGGTTTTTGAGCCTCATGATATCCGATGAGTTCAGCTTTTCCTTTGAAATTCCTTGTGATGTTTTAGACATAATGGCCTTGATCAGGGGAATGATAATCAGGGGATCAGGGGGTGACAAGTTCTTCACTCTGCCCATTGTGAAAGAGTGTCATGCTTTTTTCAGAGATCCATAAACAATGAATTAAGGCAATTGGCAGTATGATCAAGTGGCAGCTGTCATGTTCCAAACTCCCTTATATTCCTTCAGATAAAAACGATATTCATTCTCTGAATTATTCTGTGTTCCTGCACAGTAACTGCAGGTCAGTTGTCAGTGATGATGTCTACGTCAAGTCCTCCTAATCTGATATTTTTTGGAACACTTGAACATATTCAGGCTTGCATGTTCTCACTGATTTAGGTTGTGTGTGGTCTTGTTGGGTTTATCAACTGAGTGAGACCATCATACTTTTCACAGAATATCCATATTCTTGCCTCATTGATTTGGTCTGTTCCTCATAAAATGTGTGTATTTTCTGGCAAATTATTGAAGATTGAGGTACTTAAATAATGGCAGACATTTAATTTTCAGACTTTGCACCACTCCGGAAATACATGCTTATACACAATCTGCTGTTTTAACTTCCTAACTTATAAAATCAATATTTAAAACTGTCTCGATTTGTAGGCCTTTGTCCAACCATTATTTTTAGCTTTGTCAAGATTTCTTGCATTAGAGGTTGAGAGCTATGCACACCATACAGCTATAAGTGTGGCTAGTCAAAGATAATCCAAAGAATTATCACATCAATTTATCTCTTAGCCAAGTACACAACTTGGTAATCAAGCACTGTATCTCACCAATGATCTTAAACACATGGTCATAGATCAGATACAAGAGTGGTCAGCATGCAACTCTGGCAGACTTCCTTCAAGTAAGGGTAGATTCAGAGCTTGCAAAGTCATCCCAAGTGAAACAGATGGCCTACAAGATCAGAGTGGGCTCTAAAGTCAACAGAGACAAGTCTGAAAGTAGACTGCAGCAAATATGCAAGATTTTAAAGAAATACTCAAGGCTTTAGCACCTCAGGAAGAGGAGGAAATAGGTGGAGTCAAAGAAGAATGTCTGCATGTCAAAACAGCATGTGAAGACCTTAGAAAAAATAGGCAGCTGAGCAAAGTATAGAAAAGGGTACAGAAGGAAAGCTGGTCATGAAAAGCAAGAGTCCAGAAAGTTATCAGAAGGAAGAATGCATGAAGAAGTGGGTGACAGAAAAGACAGACTGACTGAAAAAGGAATACTGATTGGTTAATCAAGGCTGACAGAGCAGGCATAATGGCAGAGAGCACAGCATCAGATGCACTTTACCAACTTCTGGAAAGTGACTCAGCAGATGGCACAGAGAAGCTCTATCAAGTTGCAAGGCAAAGACAAAAAGATAAAGACACTCAAACACCATTCAGTAATGAATGTCAGTAAAAAACTTCTCACCAGTCCACAGGACACCAAAGGCAAATGGAAGGAGTACTTCCAGCAGCTTCTGAACAAGAAAGTCCCATAGAAGCTGTACTGCCTCAGACACAGCCTATGAAGAAATAGGAAGAGCCCACCCTAGATGATGTAAGAATAAGACTAAATAAAATGAAATTTGGAAAGTAGCGGGCTGAGATGAGGTCATAATGGATATGATCAACACGTTTGAAAGATAGGGGAGAAATGACTCTGAGGGTACTCATTGCGATTTGGAGAGAAAGGATTATCCCAGATGACTGGAGAATAAACATTCTAGTGCCTATGTACAAGAACAAAAAGAACATTTACAACTGTGGGTAATACACAGTTTTCAAATTCCTTTCACATTGCATAAAAGTTCTGGAGATGGTGATTGATTAATGAATGCACTAAGTAATAGAAGGTAAGATGGGAGATGAGAAGCTCAGATTCAGATCAGAATGTCGCACAACTGACCCAATGTTTGCAGGCAGACAGGCAGTTGAAAAGAAGCTATAGATGAGTAAAGAGTTCAATTGGGCATTCCTAGATCTGAAGAAAGCATATAAGGTCCCAAGAAAGCTGATTTTGGGCAGCCCTGCAATGGTTTAACATCCTAGAAACAATGGTACAATTAGTGCAGACTATGTACAAGGACCCAGTGACACAAATGCTGACCATGTTTGGACTCAGAGGGGTTCCCAGTGGTAGTGACGATGCATCAGGGCTCAACTCTGAGTCCACTGCTGTTCATAGTGGTGATGAACTACATTTGCAAATTAGTTGGGGCAGATTGATTGATAAAGTTGCTGTATACAGACAATGTTACATTGCAAGCAGACTCTGAATAGGGATTTCATCAAATGTGGGAATGGAATGAAAAACTGAAGGCACAGATGATGAAACAGTACAGACAGGACCATTGCTACGGCAGCAAATGGGGGACATTAAAAGCTGGAAATTGAGTAATAAATCTGCTTGGAATTTGTGGCTGGTCGTATTTTATTTATCTGTTCTGGTTTGTGGTGAAACTACTTTGTTTTTATGGCCACAGACCCACATTTCAACTTGCCTCATGTACTTCGAGAGACTATTGGTGATGGCTCCCAATTATCTTTGGATAATTTTCTTAACTCTGTTCCAGACTGTAATTTACAAGTAAATCATGGGGCTGTGAATGGCTCTACAGCTACTACTACATGGGACAAATGGGAGCAGGACAGGAATAAACGTTGCCAAAATCCGTTCGATACTGTTGGAAGAAAATTACCTACATCTATGTCAGAAGAAAGTAAGTCTCTTTTTGATCAGTTAGAAAAGTTTATTTGAAAAGAGACATCTACTTTCTTCAATATGTCCTGACTGCAAAAATATATAGATTTAGACATTACACCGAGAGGGTTGAGAGTTTTTAAAGATCCAACTCTGCACTTTGATCTACAGAATGCTGCTGATGTGCAATTTCATAAACACCGGGTAGCAGCAGCACATAGGTGTACGCTGGAATGGGTGAATATCCTGTTAGATCGTGACAGGGTAAAACAACTTGAGTTAAAGGACCAGATTAAAAAAGTTTGCAATACTATCTCTACAGGGACATATGCACATGTTCTTGATGCTTTCTTAAATGACATTAATGTTAAACTTAAGAATTATGAAATAGAACTGGTGGATAGGAAAAAACGCAAACTAATTTGAGATCTCCGTGACTATGAGAATGGCAAGGCATTTATCTCTAGAGCCAATCGGAAGAAAGCTTGTCAGCATGTGAGATTCTAAAGACAGGGAGATGGCCCATATTTATATAATTCCTCATTCTCAGATGGTCATTTTACATCGGGAGAAGAAGAGTTGGATATTCAAGATGAATACCCTGTCTTACCGCCTGCACAACAAATGGAACGTTTTCAGCAAACTTTTTGGAATGTCAACAACAGTTATAGGGGAGGTAAGCAGGGTACAAAATGGACTTGTGAACAACAAGAATATCTTCAAAGGGACTTCTATCCCCAGAGGGGATATAAAAGAGGTGAAAGATAATTTCTTATCCTCTCAGGACAGCTATGTCATTAATCTATCTGGACATGTTTTTACTGACTGTGAAATGGTGGTTTTAAACCGTGGTTTAAAGTTTATTCCTACTGTACTTCCCAGAAATCATGATATTAAATGTGATGTATTTAAATTTAGTAGGAAACTACATTTAAATTATTTTTTTAAAGATTCCCATATAGAAGCCGATTTAATTAACAATGATGGAAGTATGAATACTTCATGTGAAAGCTTCTATACATGTGACTCTGACAGTCTGCCTAATGCCTATTGTAAATTAGACACACATAATGTCTGTGCAGGTAGTGATTTTTTACCGCCTTTCTTGAATGAAGAAGTAGTCCACTGTTCAAACATGTTAAATTATGGGATAGAAGATGCGCTTTCTGATTTTAACAGGAATAGACATTTAGTTAATTAGAATTTAACCGCTATGGAATGGGAAGCGCTTCAGAATCTAAGTAAAATGAGGGAGATTGTTATTAAACCCTCATATAAGGGAAACAAGTTGGTTATTATGCATTATACTCATTATTTAGATATGCGCATGAAACATCTAGAGGATAAAGAGGCATATGATAAGACTGACTTGTCGATCTATCAACAAGCTTTAGTTGAATATAGTGAGTTATTACACAAAGGTAATAGGCTTGGATATTTTTCTGATACAGGTGTAAAAAAGAAGTTTAAACAAGATGGATGCAGAATGGCCCATTTTTATTGTCTCCCTAAAATACATAAAAATTTAGTTAATCCACCCGGGAAACCTATAGTTTCAGGCTGTGAGTATTTTACTCACAAGTTGGGTTCATTTTTGCATAGTTATTTAGAACCTGTAGTTTATACTTTGCCTTCTTATATACGTGATGTATTTGATTTTTTGGCTAAAATAAGTGATGTCAAATGGAATGACAATATGTATTTTTTTACTATTGATGTTAAAAGTCTTTATACAAATCTTAGCCACAATTTTGGCTTGGAAGCTTTAACATTTTTCTTAGGCAGTTCACTAGTAACGGAATATATAGTTGAATTAGTTCATTTTTGTCTTACTCATAATTTTTTTGAATTTAATAATGACCTTTATAGGCAGAAAAAGGGCACAGCTATGGGGCTGCATTTGACCCCATGTATGCCAATTTATGTATGGGTCTTTTTGAGAGTGAATATATATATATATATATACAAATAAATATTTTTGTGACCATGTTATTAGGTATTTCCGATATATTGATGATTTAATTTTTATAGCTGAAGGTGGTTCAGAAAAGGTATCTTATTTTCTTGAAATGTTGTATAATAATAGGTATGGTTTGCAATTTGATGGCCTTAAGCTAGGCACGTGTATTCCCTTTCTGGATGTGGTTGTCAGTATTAAATATGGCACTGAACTTTCCACTTCTGTGCATAGAAAATTTGATTGTGGTACACAGTATGTTCATGGTGACAGTTGTCATCCTTCTCATGCTATTGCAGCACTCCCATTTGGTGAGATGCTTAGGATTTCTAGATTACGTAACAACATTGGAGATTTCAGACGGGAATTAAGAACAACTGTTGATACGTTTGGTAATAGAGGCTATAGTTATAGCTTATTGGAAAAGAGTTGGAATAAATTGTGTAATGTTTCAACTATAGGACAACATAATAATGGTAGATATTCTGTAGTCCCATTTAAATCTGGGAATAGAAATGACAAGGGCATGATTTATTTTGTAACAACTTATGGATGTTTTAGTAATATAGTTATAGGACAGGTAAAATATTATTGGAAATACCTGTGCTCTTTAAAAAAATGTCTCTTCTTGGTTGAATGCCAATCTTGGTGTTTCAGACGGGGGAGAAATATTCATAATTTTTTAGTTAAGGGTAGATTTTGTTTGCCATCTATTAAAGTACCACATAGCTTATATTCTACAGGAACTATCTGTTGTAATAAAAGTAAAGCTTGTAAATTTATAGTTCAAAGTTTTTCTAGTATTAACAATATTTCATCTCAAACTTGGAACAATTTTTCTTGTGATACTGTAGGTGTGGTGTATGCTCTTAAATGTTCAGAAATGTATTTCATATTGGGGAAACAAAGAGGGCATTAAAGTTAGATTATTGGAGCATGCAAGGGATATTTTTAACCAGAAATTTGAAAGTTCTATCGCAACACATTTTCAACAGTTTCATAGTAGTAATAATGAAGGGTTACAAGGCACTATTTTAGAAAAAATAAATGTGTCATTATATGATATGAGTAATCTTAAAAAACTGCTTCTGTTTAAAGAAGCAGTATATATTCTTAAGTTTGATACTTTATACCCACATGGGTTGAATGAAGAGTTAAATTGGAGATTGTTAATTTAATTGTTTAATTGCCTAATTGTTTTATTGTTATCATTTTTAGTATTTAGGCATGCTCTTTTAAGATGTTTCTTTACTCCTTGAAGGCTTTTTCAGCCGAGACGTCAGAGAGAGAAGAGATCTATTTTTGTATTGAGTAATAAATCTGCTTGGAATCTGTGGCTGGTCATATTTTATTTATTTGTTCTGGTTTGTGGTCAAGCTAACTTGGTTGCCTATTCTGAATCCTTCTCCCAGGCATTCTACCACCATGTAGAGGTGGCTGTTCCCACTTGGAAGTAGCAAAATGAAATCTCCAAAAATAAACAAACTTGGTGGACCATAGCCATAAACAAGCTGTACAACATGAGAAAAAAAATCATGGCTACACACAGTAAATATAAAAACACAATCAAATCTTAACAAGCAGATAAGGAGGCTAGTCAAAACTACTAAATCAAAATTTGCGTTGAAAATAGCCTCTCAAACTAAAGACAGCCATAAGGCGTTCTTCAGCTATTTTAGGAAACTGAAAGGTAACACAGCAGTGTGCCTAACTGATAATAAATAGCATCATGTTTATCATACCATATGAAACGGCAAACTTATTGGCATGCAAACGTCAGTCCACTCACCCCCCTCCCCTCCATACCACCTGCTATCACAAGAGAACAGGTCCTAAATTTTGTGCCCATGGACTGGAAAATGGCAACTGTCATTCCACTACATAAGGATGACCCCTCTAGTGATATGGTACATATATACCCATTAATCTAACCAGTCTAATCTGTAAAGCCATGGAAAGAATGGTCATGGATGCTATATGCAAAGTCATAAAAAATCTACAAGCAATGGGCCCTAGTCAGTTTTCATTTGTCAAGGGGAGGTCATGCCTGCTAAATCTGGTGAACTTATGTAAGGTCTCAAAGGCCATGGATGTGGACAAATCAGCTCAAATGGCCTATTTAGACTTGGCCAAGTGCTTTCAACACTATTCTTCACTTAGGTATAGTTGAAAAATTGAAAAAAAAATGCAAATAAACCTGTATGCCACCTGCATGGTAGCCACCTGGCTTTCAGAGAAGACACAAGAGATAAGAATAAATGACTCCACCACCACTAAAAGGCTAGTCACAAGTGGAGTTCCCCAGGGATCAGTACTAGGACCACTCCCATTTGGCATTTAATTCTTGGATATCCAGGCTAATACAAATGGGCTGTGGTTGACCAAGTTTGTGGATGACTGCAAGTTTAGGCCATCTGAATCCCCTAAAGACACAAATATCCTCCAGGAAGGTCTCAAACTAAATGCAAAAAGATTGCATAATCATCTCCTATGGTAAATTACCCCCCCCCCAAAGGTACAACATTGGCAACATACCTCTTAAGGTAGAAACAGTGGTCAGGGATCTGTGAACTTATGTGGATAGTCTTCTGTCCTTTGAACAATACATGTCCCACCACAATTATAAAGTCATTTTATACATTACAGCTTATAAGTAAGAGCCTTGTATTCAGGTCCAGTGAGGCTAAACCCTCTTTGTACTTGGCCCTTATTAGGCCAGTAGTAGAGTACAATGCTCTCTTTGGTATGTACCTGCAAAGGCACTTACTTTAAGTTGAACACACACAAATTCCTTACAAAATCCAGGGAGTCAAACATGTGAATTCGTTGGACTGCCTTAGATCACTCTCCCTATTCTCAATCTCCTTTAGATTGCTAAGGGGTTATCTTTGCCTAGCCTTTAAGGCCTCCTCAGACCCTGTACTAATAAACCTGCTCCGTATCTGTAAAAACAATAGTATTAGAAACACCCGCTAGGGATTTTAACCTTTTCAGCAATCTAAAAAGGACATGTTGGAGAGAGAGATACATTTCATAAAGGCTTCCGCTGCTCTGGAACAGGCTTCCCATCCATGTAAAAACATATTTCCCTGATCCAGTTCAAACACAATCAGATAACTGGATGGGGAAACCATAAATTTATCCCTGGGTGACATCTGTGTCTCACAGCACGCTGATGTGCCCCAAAACTGTAACGTGACTATTTGCACTATATAATAAGGAACAAGTAGTGCTTGGGAATTTCACTTGGCTAGACTTACAAAGGCCCCCCTGAGCTGTTAGCATCTTCCTAGTTTTTTTTACTTTACTTATAGAAATTTCACACCATGATATAAATTTCGCAGGAATGATGACACAAAGAAGATGCTTCTCTTCATCCACCTTCCTCCAAACCATGTAGAAAAAAAAATCTCATCTCATTCAAAACTAACATCTAAAGGTTCATCATGTATGAATTCATTAAAGTAAATTCATTAAGGGGACAGGAAAAACTCATAGCGCAACAGAAAGAGTGACTATTTTGGTTGTTAAACTTATCAGTAAACATTACTCTGAATTAACAGGATTTTGGTAATATGTAAAGAAATATATCATATGTACAAGCAATGAATAATAAAAAAGACTCTAAGATGACACATTGTATCCTACCAGTTTCAAATGGGTGCATATCATTGAATGCTTAATTTATCAAACACCTAATTGTCGAACACTAATCACTGAACTACCTAATCATCGAACTGGAAATCATCGAAAGATTTTACTTAGCCATCATGAAAAAAAGGGTCTGACTAACATGCCGACTGGCTGTGATTTACCTATTATCTTATTGTAGTGCAATCTCAGTGTTGATGTATTTAATTCACAGGGACTGTAGCGGGTGCAGCCCCCCACCATGGGGGGGTGAAGGGGGGAGTAGCCCCCTGCAAAAATGTAAAAAAAAGTTTACTTTTCGCAGTGTTGGCCAACTAAAACATTTCAATGATTTCCAGTTTGGTGAATAGGTAGTTTGGTGAATAGAGTTTGATGATTAGGTGTTCGCTAAGCGTTCCATGATATGTTAGAGAACCCTTTCAAACACATTGCTAGTTTCACCATGTTGTCAAAAAACCTCCTCTCTAATACCAGTACACATAATGATTATATATCCATCCCAGTCTTTTAGGAAATAAATATACTCTATGAAAAAATTCAGCTTTATAACCCATTTCTGTATTTTATTAGGAGTATGTCTACTTCCATAAATGTTGAAATGTGATAATCAGCTTTTGATAGAGTTTGCTCCAAGTTCCACTTTGCAAAATTTGTATTGATTACTTCAGAATGTGTTGTACATACTTGTTCTTATAATTTAGCCCAAATCTCCTAATAATGAGACATAACCCTGAAGTTATCATACAAATTTTTTTTTCCTTTCCCAAGATAGATCAGACCAGGTAGAAATGGAATGAGCCACATACTCCCTGAACTTCACATTATTTTAAAGAATTAAAGTCTGGGGAGAAATAAACCTTGGTGTAATTTCCAGTATTCTTTCACCATTTAAGGTATGAATGTAAGGACATCCAATACCATGGAAAATGAACTTTGGGAATTGGATCTTTTTATTTTTGATAATAATTGTAGTATACCTATATGTACATCATGTGAGTTATCCAAAAATCCATAGCAAGTTGAAAGTCGAAGCTGTCAAACAAATTAAACATTTTAAACAGTATAGTATCTACCACATTGTTCCATCCATTGCAGTTGACTCATGAATGTAAAAAAGATAATATAGAGTCCTGTATGTTTATTAACCATAATTGAACTGGAGTATAGTCAAACCTCCCAAGATATTGCAGGAGAACTCCCTCACAAAAAGGACCATATTCTTCCTTTGGACTACCAACTGATATCAGGTAGTATCAGCATATATTTTGGAAAAAAAAAAAACATCAGTAAGAATAAATTTTCAACTTGAAAAGTTAACCCTTCCTGAAAATGATAATTTTATATTTTTTAATAAAACTCTGCATCAGAGAAAAGGCAGTTTTTAGTTCTAAAGAAATATGTTTCCCATGGTGATATCTAGCCCACACTTTTCACTTTCTATTCAACAAAGGTATTCAAAGGAACTTGGGAATATATAAACATTTTATATATATATATATATATATATATATATATATATATATATATATATATAGGGGTCTACTTCTTTTGACCTAACTCCCATTTGCCTGACACCCATTTGTCTGAGACCAAATGACTGAAATTTCATTTGCCTGACACTTCATTTGCCCGACACTTCATTTGACTGACAAGTATTATTAGCAAGAAAATGGAATATGCCCCCTTCCCCACTGTAGTGCGACCCTGGAGTTAGAATATATAGTTGGGGGGTGTGGGGGGCACAGTCCCCCACAATGTGGGGGGTGAAGCCCCCCACTTACTTTTCTTTCACTAAGCAATATTACATCAAAAGTTAATAATATCATATGAAATTAAGTGGGGGGGCTTCGCCCCCCCACACACCCCCTAACTATATA
>NC_056739.1:332880197-332890197 GCF_019279795.1 Protopterus annectens
GAACTTCCAAAACTGTAATATTAGAGAAGTTAATGGAGAATTGGGAATATTAAGGGAAAATAAAGATTGGGGTAGAGAAAAGGGGACTGCTGAAACAATGAGCATGTGATTTGGTGGCTACTGAAGTTTTTCTCTAAGCCTAGACAGTGTGACATAATATCTTAGTATTACTTAATGAGTTAGCAGTATTTGCTTTTGGTCTTACAGTATTTGATAGCTTTCTTGTTATATAGTCCCTAAGTCCTTATAATACCAGATGTTTTATATTTGGTTTAGAGTTGTCTTCCAGATTGCCGTAATGCTAAAGTTGATATATTTATAAAGCCTTTGACATACTCTCTGTATAGAAGTTTGACTGCTATGCCCACATTTTGATTGTAAAGCTATGACATTTTGATATATCCTGTTTGCCATAATTATTCAGCATTATTTTTGAAGATAGTGCAATTGCATGAACAAACAATTACGGAATCTTATCAGAGGCCCAACATGGCTTCTGTCAAGGGTTCAGTCCCATTACTGGCATCTGGAGGGAACGTTTGAATATGGGTTATTGGCTAGGCTTGTGGGGGTCTACAAACTGATTGCCAAGTACTCGCCAATGAACCTATTTAAATACACACTCACATTTCAGCTTTGAAAATGTCATTTTACAGCATGTCTGTTCATTGACCTGAATTGAACATTTGAGGCTACAGATCACAAATGTATAAATAATGTGGGAAACTGCACTGCCATGGTTTAGAAGCTACCTGTCACAAAGCTTTTGAGGTTGTCTCTAAAAAACAAAACATCTAACAAAAGCATTTTCACTGCTGGGGTGTCACATAGTGCCATTCTTTGACATCATTCTTCTTAAATATAAATTCACTCCTCAAATATTCCCAGCAAAAATTACACCACATATGCAGCTAGCTTTATTCTGCTGTCATTCACTGTGCTAACTTCTAGGAAATGTTAACTAATTTATTTCAGGAGAAGAGAATGCTTAGTTTTATTCCACTGCCGGGGAAAATTTAAATGTATTCATAGTGAACCAGGTTCAAGAAGGGGACCCTAAAATGGAGGGTTGCCTGAGAGAGGGGAGTCGACTCATTTTGGATGCAGCCTCCCTCCTTTAAGGGGAAGAGAATAGCATAAGAAAAGATCATTAGATCCTTGCTTCAGGCAGGGTACTAGAGCAGTTTGTAGCTGTTATACAAATCTCTATGGCCATGACAGTCCTAGAGGAAGAAAAGCATCTGGAATCACATAAAAGCACAGCTGCTTAAGGACATCACGAACAGGAGCCATCTGGAAGTGATGGATGCTTGGCATTCCCTCCAAAAATAGTAGATGTGAGTGAAGGTTTTTAATCTCACTGTTACTGTCAAGTTTTGCACCTGTCATGGAAATATCAGGAGGATGGCTGTGGAGATGTTAAGTAGCCATGGTGCAGTATGACTGGATAAAAATCCTGATACTAGGGCAATAGATTGATTATAAAAGAGCCAGGTGAAAACCCATTCCTACTCCAGTGATGATGTGTCAGAGATGAGAGTAGGTATAAATGATTATAAAACAATAAATGGTAAACTGCTGCTTACCATCTATAAACCACAAAGGGCTGCTGGGGTCATTGTCTATTCCAATAATGTAGCAAGCCTTCATCTTTTCAAGCCGTTACTAAAAGATTTCCTCTCTGGCTCCTGGCTTTGTCCCTGCTCCTCATCTGTGACATAGCTTTTCCCAACATCCCTCATCCCTTTCTTATACCTCCCTTTAAAGCACTAAATCATGTAACCTGTTTATTATCCCCATCTAATAATTCACTTTATTGTACTACTTACACTACTATAACTTCTTGCAATTTAGCACAACCAAATTACCAGTCCATCACTACTTCTCTATTAACACATAAACTCACTTATCCCTTCTAACACCCAACTCCAATGTATATTTCAGATTACTATAATCTATCTTATACACCATGTGATTCCCCACTACTGGCAAAAGTAATCAAGGAGCCTCAGTCTTCACCACAGGCACCAGTGGGGGAAGTACACTGAGAGAATGACATGTACACAGTATTTCTAGATGCAGCTCTCTACATCAAGTGCAATTTCCCTTAAAAGCACACAGAGACCACAGTCTGGGGCTGGTTTCTCCCTCTTTCTCCAGATCCTCAATAAGACTCCCCACTAGCACAGCTATAGAGTTGAGATCTCAGCTGAGTGGCCAAGCCAAGACCTCCAGCACCCTCTCTGTCCAACCAGTGCTTCATGTCTCTGCCCAAGTAGCTGACACACACACTTTGAGATTTGATTTACACACACACACACACACACACACACACACACACACACACACACACACACACACACACACACACACCATGCACACACACATACCTGGGAAAGGCTGGCACAGGATTACTAGCTATGCCCCCTTTGGTCCAGACTATAAGGTAGTTATCACTGTCATCAGCCAACTCCATATCAGCTACTTTAAGGCCCTTAACAAAAGGTATCCAATCTTAATGTGTAATGTTACTATTAATACAAATAGTAGTTTGACCAAGAGCAAGGCTATTAGGAGTGGCCCACAGTGTCACCAAATAAATATGCAAGTACTCACAGAACTTAAATATATCTAGACAGATCAGTCACAATGAAAGGTTTAAATATATTTAATAACAAATAATAAAAAACAAGACAGTACTAAATACAGTATATTTATTGTGACATCAGAGTTCAAAATCACAGAAAATATTTAAAACATTACAGGACAGTTTCAAATAAATAAAGAAAAATATCTGAACTAAGTGTTGCTATATTCCTGACTATATCTAAGAGAGTTACTATACCCTAGAAACTTACTTAGAGATTAAGGAAAGTGTGTGGTGAATGGTTCCTGTTGTTGTCAGGTCCAGGACAGAATACAGAATGCTGTGTCTCTTTCAGGGACTTCTTAAATTAATATCTCAAATATTATGGCTGGGATGATTTGCAGAATGACATAATTTCTTGTCATCTGACTCCTAGTTCCCAGGCTCCAAAACAACCACTGATGGCAGCTGGTAGCATTTAACATTTACCTGCAAAAATACATAGACAAGGGCTTTTCCTCAGATCTATGCCAAATGCTGGAAGTCATAAAACAATAAAACACTTCCAAGATAATATAGAAAGCTTCTTAGCACACACATATTGTGTCTCCTTGCTGGTAATTTAATTTCAGCTATTTTTCTGAAATTTACTAGACTGAGGTCAACGTCCTGTATCCCAGTTTCCACTGTTAAAATATATATATTTACACAGTTACAATAGTGCATGTACATTTCTGTTCTTTTCCAGTAGGGTACACTGTGGTTACATTTCAAACAGCACTTTAAAAATCTTGAAAAATAAACATTTTTCCACTAGCATTGCACAAACACTGTATTTATAGATATGTATTAGTCAAGTTCAACCACATCCAAAAATTTGTTAAAACTGCACTTATGAAATGCTGGAAGAACACCTGATGAGTTACACATTTTATTCAGTGATTCTGCTGAAGGAGGAACTGTGAAAGTAAAGCTGTGAGATGATTAATTACACTGATGTTCAAAAGCAGCAGAAATTCTGACTAAATGAGCATTTCAGTAGAATGGAAAATTACTGCAGCCAGTATATAGGTTACATTTCCTTCTTCCTTAGTTTTTGCTTTCATAAATAATCTTGTGTGAGTAATTATTTAGAAAAAAAATGGGAAATGACATTTATAATTAAACCGCAGGCTTTCTCTGTGAGATTATTTATTTATTTATTTATTTGAAGTTTGTTTACCAGGATAGTTCATTGGGCTTCAAGGAGCCCATTTTCAATGGAGTCCTTGGGAGAAAAGCTCCAGAAGTAATTCACTTACAAAAGTTTCAAATAGAGTACAGTTAAAAAAAACTTACAAAGTAAAGTTACAAAAAAAAATTGACAATAGCAGCAGCAAATAACACTAGAAAAACATACAAAGTAACAAAGTTACAAGAAATTGACAATAGCTGCTGCAAATAATTCAATGAATTTTAGTAAAAAAAAAAGGAGTGAGCAAATTGAGTTTTTGAGAATAAGCTAGTTTGTGTAACTTGATGATATGTATTATATAGGGCTATATATGTGGTAGTTAATGGGTAAGATAGTTTATAGGGAAATAGCTATGGTCAGGGAGGTTGAGTGGGATGGGAGCAAGAGCATTCCCATTGTGTAGTTAGGTGTGAGTGGAGTGAGGTTTTAAAGACTGAGAGACTGCTGATGGTCTGGATGAGAAGTGGGAGAGCATTCCAGCACCATGCTAACGAGAAGGATAAAAGCTGTTTGTCTACTGGGCGGGCAGGTTTATGTACTTCTATTAAATTTTGGAAGTTTGATCTTAGAGGCCTAACAGGGAGATGCATTTGGAAGGCAGTGGTAAGAAATGGGCAGAGAGTGGGGCTAAAAATAAGTTTATGTGCTTGGATAAGTTGAGTGTATGTGAGGTAATTGGGGAGTTCAAGCCAGTTTAGATGATGCAAGGAAATGCAGTGATGAGTGGAGGATCTGTGACCTGCTGCAAATTCTCTCACTCTTTCTTCCCTCTCTCTCTCTCTCTTTGTCCATATATATATATATATATATATGTGTGTGTGTGTGTGTGTGTGTGTGTGTGTGTGTGTGTGTGTGTGTGTATGTATGTATACACACACACATAGAAATACAATTAAAGAAAAACTTCTGTAAAAAATTCACACACGCACACATACACACACATATACACACACATAGATATAGATATATAGGTATAGATAACTGATTACATCTGTTACAAATAGGGCATGTTTGCAAAAGAACATTTGAGCACAGGAAAATAATTTCCAAATAAATACATCAAAAACTAAGCATATGAGATTTTGTATATTGACTGAAACTGTAGATTCATTTAAGGCACCCGTTATACGTGTAGATCCTGCTTTGAGTTTTTCTGATCATATCAATCAATTAATAGTAGTTATAAAATTATAGACTATATACAAAAAAAGATTTATAAAGTCTAAGAAATCAGATATGATGAAGCCATTGTAAGTTGCATTAAACCCAAACTAGAGTATGGAGTAATATGGAAACAAAATAAACATGATAAAGTGAAAAGAGTACAGCGGAAATTTGAAGGGTATCCATCGATGTGAAAATTTCAATTATGAAACGTTAAAAGATCTGAACTTTACAGTGCCTCACAGATATTTAAGAGAAGATCTTATTCGGGTATACAGGGAATTTAGATACAACTACCTCTGAGAATGTTTGAAAATGAGGAAGGAAACCCTTCCTCTCCTAACCTATGTCCCAGTGCAACACCTGAAGACGTAGCCAACAAATTTAACAATCATTTTATAAACTCAGTAACCTCCATAATAAATCCCCCCCCCAGAAACAACACTAGCACCCCCACAAACTCTATACCTTTTCCAAACCCTCCTAACTCCTTCTCTCTAAAAGCAGTATCAACTAACTATGTAGTCATTACTCTCTGAACCTAAACCTTGCTCCCCATCTGTTGACAAGCTACCCTCTTACTTCCTGCAGATTGCCTCTGAACCTCTTGCCTATCCTGTATCCATCTTAATCAACTGATCAATTTCTGAATCCTATGTCCCCACTGTATGGAAGAATTTATTTATTCTACCCATTCACAAAGGGGGCAACTCTTTAAACATATCCGACTTCAGACCGATTGCCATTCTCTCTCCACTCTCAAAATTCCTAGAGAAATGCATTCCCAAGCAGGTAATGCATTACCTTCACCAGGAAAACCTTCTCACACCCACACAGCATGGTTTCCATCCCAAGCATAGTACAGCTACTGCACTCATATCATTCATCAACATAGTCTCCCTAGCTCGTGATAACAATAAACTTGTCTCATGCCCATTCCTTGACCTTTCTAAAGCCTTTGACACCGTCTCTCACCCACTCCTTCTAGATAAACTCACTAACTTACATTTCTCTCCCCCCTACTGTCTCCTGGTTCTCCAGCTATCTCTCTACCTGCCAGCAATCAGTTAAATGGCTCTCTGCACTGTCCTCCTCTCTCACTGTACAAATGGGAGTCCCCCAAGGGTCCATACTTGGACCACTACTCTTTAATATTTTCACCAACTT
This sequence comes from Protopterus annectens, assembly GCF_019279795.1. Classification (NCBI taxonomy): domain Eukaryota; kingdom Metazoa; phylum Chordata; order Ceratodontiformes; family Protopteridae; genus Protopterus; species Protopterus annectens. The sequence goes on from NC_056739.1 coordinate 332,886,350, forward strand.
GCTCTACTTCTCTTGTCCCCAGTCATCTCTTGTGCAATATGCTGATGACTCAACTGTTATAACCATTGCTGACAACCCAACTGACCTCCACTCAACTATCCAGGCATCCTTCCACACCATTGATACTTGGCTTAGTGATAACAAACTAATACTTAATCCAAAAAAACTTAAGCTCCTACTCTTCCTCCCTAAAAACCTCACCACACACAAAAGTACATTTACCATCTTATCCTGCAACAGCACTATCATCTCAGCTGAATCTAGTACTAAATTGCTAGGTGTTACAATAGATGATCAACTTAAGTTTGATCTCCATATTACTAACTCGGTAAAAAGAACTCATCAGAAACTTGGACACCTTTTCCATAGCAAGAAATACTTAACTAACACTGCCCGAATAACTCTCTCCCAGGCTTTATTACTCCCAACACTCCTGTACAGCTGCCACATATTCACACACCTAAATTCTACACTTATTTCCAAGCTTGAAACTACCTATAATAAGATCACCAGATTTGCAGCTAACCAAACCTACACGTCACACCACTGCTTAGCACTACAGAAACTAGACTGGCTAGAATTCCCTCAGCTGCTCCAACTATACCAACTACAAATCATCCACTCCATCCTCTATCTACCCTCCTTCTGCCCCAGCCTCTCCACTATCATATCCAAATATTCCTCTGCTAGGATGCTACGCAGCTCAAATCAAGAATTATTAGACATCTACAAACCCAAAACCAAAATAGGATGCCTTCTCTATAACTATAACCCAGCTACATCCTGGAACCAACTCCCCTTGGAAAGAAATCCCTCCAGCATAGCAAAAGTTTCAAATTAGCCACAAGGAACTACCTAAAATCAAAGTGGTCTTGCCACTGTAGCCAACTACCCTGAAACCACCATCCTTTCACCTATTTCACCACATCACTCTTAATTTGTCTCTAACACTATTCCCCTGCCTCTTCTACCTCTTCCCTTCCTCTATCTCCAACCACTCTTAATTCTTACAGTCTCAAAACAACCTACCTGTCTAGTCTGTCTCCTATACTCTACCTCCCCTACATCTCCTACTAGCCATTCTTACTTTCCTTTCTTGTTTCCAAACTCCTATACAACTAGATCCTGTCCACTTTAAATAAGCATCTGCCTAACTATTAACTCATTTTGCTCTAAGCAGCTTAAATAATATTGTAACTAGTAACATTTTCTTCTGCAAATTGTTTAAAACCTTGTTTGTAACAACTCATAGACTCGTCTGCCAGTTGTTAATACTCTGTATAATTGAATTGCCTGAGGAGCTTTTTCTCTCAGGGTCTCTGCTTGTAAGATCTTATAGCTGATTGTTACTACTATGTTACTAAAATTTAATAAATTGTTTTCTAGTCCTGAGGAGCTTTTCTCCCCAGGTCTCTGCTGAAAATGAGCCAAAAGCTCAGCCAGACTAACCCGGTTAACAAATGTAAAATAAATAAATAAATGTCTGTGGAGTTATCAATGCGTAGTAGAGAATCAGACAAACAACTGCATTGGATTTTGTGCAAACACAGCAATATATAAGTAGCGGAGAAGCATTGGAAATATGAACCACAAAGCATTACAGAGAATGATTAAGTGTTTATCGCATGGGATCACCTATTACCAGCAGTTCAAAAAATAGATGCAAGATAAGCAGATATAGTAGTCCATGAAATCCGGACAAAAGTAGCATCAATCACCAAAACTGCTACACCTAGTGATTATAGTGTCATGTATAGAGAGACACAAAGTCATAAATATCAGGATTTACAGGCAGAGACTAATGTAATGCGGAGCAAAAGTACCCACACAGTTCCAAAAGTAGTAGGATCGATATGTCTAATAAAAAAGAATTTACAGTAATTTTTAGACATGCTACCAATACATGTAACTCTATGAACTGCAAAAGGATTCAATTCTGGGCACACTGCAGGTGCTGTGAAGAGCAATTCTGGCTAACATCAGAGACTGCAGCAGTACTAATTTCATGAATTTATTTATACCCTGACTTAGTAATGGGGATTCCCATCATGGTATTAGAAACCCAAAATATTTGAAGAAATTAAACTAAGATTATACAGGAATGAGAGATGTACTAATTGGTTTCCGGAGAGAGTAGAACAGACTACAAAATTATATTAAAGCAAGCACTAGTTTAGATATTTTTAACAACAACTTTGATACTTATTGGAATGACTGATTTAGTATATTGGCAGTCTAGAAGAGCATTATTGCCTGTGCCCGAAGTGTGCGTGTGTGTTTGTGTGTGTCGATATATCTGCACATACAAGTGTAGGTATGGTGGGGTGAAGTGACATCCATTAGTATTAGGTGGTATGAATGGGTCTTCAGTGCATTCCCAGTACTGTATTTATGCAATGAACCGAAGCAGATCTTTAGCACTCCATGTGCGGTATAAACCAGAGCAACTGCTTCCTACAGTTTAAGAGCTTTTTTTGCTCCTCATGAGAGCTGATTGTAAAGAAAGGACCTGGCTTACTCTTTTCAATCAGTGCCAGATCGGAAGAAGATAATTTTTTTTATGGCCCCTCAAGGAGTATAGATTGGGAAACTTGGCTGGCTTGCATCTTAAATTAGAAGCACTACATTGGGGAACAGACTTTTCATAGGTTCATAGGTGTTTGCTGGGCTAATGACCACAAGGGCCCTTTTAAGCCTAGCCATGCATCCTAAATCACTGAAAAGTTCTGATACCCTTGATATGTGTAAGCATGAGCCTGGGAGACAAACCATTTACAGGTTACCTGTGTCCATTAGAGACATAGGTGAGAAGCCAGGGATGAATTTCTAGTTTCCCATTTCTTTCATATTTTTTTTCTCCTCAGCTTAATGTTTTGAGAGGGACCAAACTAACTACCTACACTTATGCACATACACACACACACACACACACACACACACACACACACACACACACACACACACACACACACACACACAAAATAAAATAAAATGTGAAAGCTGTGCAGCTTGAGTAGGACTGATATATTCAGACAATTTGCTTTTATTAGAAATTGATTAATAAAGAATAAAAAAAAACACTAGCATGTGGTTAACATTACGGATCAGCAAATCAGGTCACACTCCAAGTTATTTTTAGCCTTGTTATGACTATCTATAGGATAAATCATTTTTAATGGAACCTCTACTGGTGGGACTGGGATCATTCCCTTTTTTCTCAAATACAAAAAAAAGAAAAATCAAGAAAATGACCCAAAGATACAGTAGAATATAATTTACTTATATGTAGTTTGAAAAGAACCTTTAATTATATTGTGTTGTGTTGAAGATTTATAAGCCAGCGGTTATAATCTGTACATGGTTAGTTGAATCTACTTCAAAATACAGCATTTCCAGAAGACTGAATATCAAAACATCGAGACCAAAATCACAAATAAACAAATTATTGAAAGGTCAGAAGATATTAGTCTAGAATATCGAACTGTAATTACAAAACGACAGGGTAAGTGATTTAATGGTGCTCTTTTACTTAAAGGTTTTATAGTAAGTACATTGAAAAAATGGTGGAATTGACGTATGGTTTTGTTGTATTTGGAGAAGTTTGGGTACATGTAAGTGCAAAAAGAAAAAGAAGTTGATTTCAGCTGCATTTGTCAATTTAGAATGTAGCTTTACAGCTAAAGTATTCTGGTTTTGTAAGTAGAAACATAGTGCTTAGTGTAGTGGTGCAGGTATTATTGTATGATGGTTAATAAAAATTGTATGTTAATAAAAAACAGCTATGCTTTGTTATATTATTTCCAGGTGGTATATTGGTTATAATAATAGTGGGGATGTTGCTGAAATGG
>NC_056739.1:333271767-333274267 GCF_019279795.1 Protopterus annectens
GGATTAAATCCACCCATAGAACTGCCAAAGATGATCTTCTGTCACATATAACATAGCATTTTTCTCAGTACTGCTCTGGGAAAACCTTCTTTTTTGCATCAAGAATCCCACCCCTCCATTTATCTGGGCTCTTCTGCCAGCCTTGGTCACGGGGAGATCTCTTTAGAGTATATACTTGCCTAATGTGTTATCATCCTTCGTATTTCTCATTTACCAGATGCTTGTAATGACAATGGGGGGGGGGGGGTTATTCCATAGCTGAATCATTTGAAATATCCACATAATCCTACCCTCAAGTACTTACGATTGCTGTGACCTATAAGAGTTTGAGACATTGTGTGGAGTTCTATTTTATAGAAGTTTTCTACAACAATGTTGCATACACTTTGTAATGCAGAGCTCATTAACAAAGATGCCAGATTAGTTAGCTAGGTATATACTTCCACTCTTTCAAAGTTGCTTTCCAGCTCAGGTCATAGCTGAAAACAGACACTAGATCAATTCACATCTGGTTTATAAAAGTAAAACGTATAAAAATCAGACTATACAATAATAAAAAAAAACGACTCTGTCATATCAAAGCCATTACCGAAGATATAACCCTCTAGGATATTCTTTACTGTAACAATGTTAAACCAAAAGGTATTTTAGCTCTGTTACAGAAATGAGATGCTTCTTAAAATTTGAAAAGTCAGAAAAGAATAGCACAATACTGTAGAAAGTGTTGACCTGGAATGAGCTGAGAGGAATATTGCTATCTATACTAATACATTTAATTTAAAATCAAGGCTCCATACTTGGGCCCCTCCTCTTCATAATATTTACCAACAACCTATATACTGCCACCCAACATGTCAGTTTCATCCAATATGAAGAAGACTCTCCCCTTATCTGCTCAGCCCACTCCCCACAAGAACTCCAACACAAAATGCTATCATCAATCCAAGACATTGAAAAGTACCTCACCAGCCACCAACTCATCCTAAATCCAAATAAGACCAAGCTCATAATTTTCTCTAAATCTTACAAACCCAGTACCCAATCTCTCTCCATACTATCTAACAATAGTACAATAATCAAACTCACCAGTCAGTCTAAGCTGCTAGGGGTAACTATAGATGACTCACTAAAATTTGATAAACACATCTGACCATCAAAAAAATCCACTCTAAACAAGGCGCTCTATACAGGGTTAAACCTTACCTTACACAACAAGCTAGACTGGCCACTGCAGGATCCCACTTGCTATCCACCCTCCTATACTGCTCTGAGATCTTTACTAACCTATCGAAAACCAACTTAAGTAAACTAGACTCCTGCATTAACAGAATAGCTACGTTTGTCACCAACCAACACCACAGAACACACCACTGCACTGCTCTCCGACAGCTCAACTGGCTAGAACTTCCCATCTTATTACTAAAACAACTTTCACTTGCCCATAAAATCATATTCAACCCTACCGACTGCCCAGCTCTATCAAACCTAGTCCAGCCAAACACAAACTGTAGACTCCTCAGGTCATCCAATAAACTAATGCTAAAAGTAACCCAGTCTCACAACTATCACTGAGACTCCCTCTACTCCCATAAAATAGCCAAAGATTGGAACACCCTTCCTCAACAGATAACTAAAACCCCCAACCTGTCCACATTTAAAACTACCCTGAAAGACTACTTAAATGATAATTGGCTATGCCACTGTATTGGTCCCAGCTAATATTCTTCCTATTTTTTCCACTCACATCGCATGTTATCCCAAATAGTGCTCATCCCACATAGGGCGGTCCCACTATCTGTCTTATCTTTATTAATCTTTGTTCCTTCAGATGACCTAACCTGTAAAACTACATAACCAATTTTGGCCTTTCAGAAGTGACTCACCTTTTAAAGCTACATGACTTATGTACCTCATATATATTGTAAAAAAAAAAAAAGTATGCCTGAAACATGCGTGTTTATATTGTATTTCTGTTATATGTTGATATAATATTTTTGTTAAGGTCATTTACATATTGTTAGCAATGTATAACTTAAGTTTACTGCTTGCACATTAATAATGTTCTTTTTGTTATGGAGATTTTCTCCCCAGGTCTCCACTGAAAACAGATTTTTTCAACCCAGTCGGACACTACCCGATTAACAAATGTAAATAAAATAAACTAAATAAAAAATTAAGATGGATACAATTACAAATGGGCATTGCTAAGAGCTAAAAGGTAATTTAGGCAAGATGTTACTTAACAATAAGCTGCACTGTTCTCTATTTGGAATATAAAAAATATTGTTCCCACCAGCAGAGTCGGCAACCACACTGAAACCTAGGTCTGACCCTGGCAGCATGTTAGGCTGAGCAAAAGCATGCATGTAAACAGCATATCACAGGCAGGGTGATGGCCAAGGTCAGGAATTAAAAGATAAAACCTTGGGATCCCAAGGATGTAAAGAGCCATGTTCCCACTATGGTACGCCAATAAGGAAGGGCATTTGTCCCTCTATAT